>NW_006399874.1:7546788-7570125 GCF_000299155.1 Elephantulus edwardii
AACAACAACAACATACTGATTTATTTACAAAGTTTGAATACATTGTTTTTCACACAAGATCGTTCCCATTTTCCTCACCCCTGTCCCCACTGAATTGTGCATAAGAGAGGGAAAACTCAGTGGGTTGCATATTTGAAGTTGGATTTATGTTTATTTAAAGAAATAAAGAAATGAAGTATTTTCCGTACACTTGAATTAGAGACTGAGATTTACACACATACCACATTAATTGGTTATTTTTTTTAAAAAAAATGATTAATTGCTTGTTGTAATGATGTTGTTAATAGATATGCTCTTTGGGAGCTTTACACACACACACACACACACACACACCCCTCTCTTCTCTTCCAAGATACATATTAAGTCTGAATTGTCAGAGACAATGTAAAAGCAGCATAATCCCCTATTTGTTTGGAATATCCTTTTCTACACACTTGATTTTCAAACTCATAGCCAGGAGATAGGAACTAACTCACAGATCAATCTCCAGCAGGTTTCTGAAGCTGTAAATTGTGTGGAGGAGACTGGTAATTGCCCCCCCCCCCTCCTCCCAAGGAACCACTGGCAGATTCAAACCTCCAAAGCTATACAGCCTTTGGGTTAACAACAAAACTCCCTTGGAACTACATCAGATAGCCATCTGCTCATCTGAAGTCAAAAGTACAGTGGTTCTTATCCAGTGTTCTAGGACCCAGAAGTATATTGTGTACCTTCACCAAATTACATGACACAAAGTATGACATTCTTGTGTTAGCTACAACAGAATGCTGCCACTCTATTCGATCAGATGCAACATGATGAGTGAATGGGTTGTGTGAAGAAGTTTAGTTAATTTAAAATTGGCAGTAAAGAAAGAGCATATGCTTATTGGGAGCTTTGTGTGCCAAGAGGATATAAAAGGATAAAGCCTGAGAAGTAAACAGCTACATTTGAATAGCCACACAATGCAGCAAGACTACAAGGGGAATGAGTAACTGGATTCATCTATAGAGTCTGTGTAAGATTGCTGCATTGTAGTGACTGTCCATTATTGTTAGTGACTTTTGGGGATGACTTTGAGATTTAATTATTAAAAATATGTTGCCAAAATGCTAATGTTTAAAAGAATGTGACAAATACTTAAGGGTGATAATTGTATCCTAAAAAAACCCCTAACAGTGTAAGGCACTTGAAGGGCAGCTTTATTTATTTATTCAATATCCTCCTGTTAAGCCAAAAAGCAGTGTCTTAACTAGATTACAGAAATACCTCCCATTGTCAAGTGATCAAACAGACCCTAGGCAGTAACAACAGTCACAACTGTTTGTTCAGTTTAATGTATTTCAAGCCCATATAGATTTAGACAATTTATCCATGAGTCTACCCTTGACATCATTTCCACGCACCTATCTCTACAAATCTTTTCAGTCATTGCTATGCATCTGAGTGATAAGGACAATAATAAGTATGACAGAAGAAGAATTGATGCCTTTAAACTGTAGTGTTGGAGATGAGTGCTAAAGATCCTATGGACTCTCAAAAGGACAAAAAAAACCAGATATGTCTTGGAGAAAGTGCAGCCAGAGATTTCCTTGGAGGCAAAGTTGACGAAGTTTCATCTCATCATCATGATTGTGTGCCCTTGAATTGACACTGACTCCTAACAAACCCTCCAGTGGGTTTTCAGAGGTAGAAAATCACACAGGAGGAGATTGCCCAACCTTCCTCTGTGGAGTGGCTGGTGGATTTGAACTGCAGAGCTTTGGGATGGTAGTAGAGTTTCTTATCACTAATCTCCTAGAGCTCCCTGGATACTTTGCTAGGAGAAGTTATTCCTTGGAGGACATCATGCTTGGGAAGGTGGAGAGGGGGCAAAAGAGAAGACCCTTGACCAACTGGGCTGACATGGTAACCACGGTCATGGGCTGGGGTATGTCATATACTGTGAGGATAGTACATATACAGGTTAGTACAGTGTTTAGATCAGTTGTTCGTAGGATTGCTATGAGTTATACTTGAGTTGACGGCACCTAACAAAAATTTCCTCCCCCAGTCTTCCCCTGGGAACAGAGACGTGCCCTTAGGATAACACTGCATACAGGGATATGTATCAAAGCTAAGGAACACCTGAGTTTAGGAAAGCTTCAAGCTTATAAAGGACTACTGTCAAACTTGCCCAAACTGTGCCCTTAAGAAAGACATTATTACTGTGGAATATAATAAAATCTCTTTGAGTAATAGAAGGAGGTTTTATTGAGGGAGATTTTTATTATTTGGGAATGTAAATGAATCTGCTCTCTGGCCAAGACTGACACTGTGTCACTGGATCTCTTATGCAAATACCCTTGAACAAAGTTGTCAATGCTCTTTGCTCAAAAAACTTGGATACTATATGGAGTTACAAATTCAGCAAGGAAGTCCTTCTAAAACTCATCAGTCATATCTCAACTTAAGCTCTATTAGTTTAAGTCTTTATTAAAGACAAAAAAGAGCCGCTGACTTCATGAAACTACTTCTTTCCCCGCTGCACACTCCCTGAAGCGATGATGAATAGAATGAGCTAAGGGTCCTCCTTTGCTGTGCGTCATTAAGGGAGCTCTGGTGGGTAGTCTGTGTCGTGTTGTGCCGCTAACCCAAGCCTTCTTACTACCTCCAGAAGCTTGCATCCACCAGGGGCTCTGAGGAAAAATATGAGTTGGCGTTATGATTAAGAAATTGTGCTTTGTTGTGTTATTATGTGGTGCTTTGTTGTGTTGTTATATATTGAACCTTACCGTATCTTTTGGTCTCGTCACAGTTTCCACTGTCCTCAAGTCTACTGTTACGGTCACTGTGCCAATCTGTCCTATTGAGAATATTTCTCTTTCATGGACCCTCTACTTTTTCAAGTGCAATTCCTTTCTAGAAGTACTATCATTTCTTGACAATATGCCCAAAGTCTGTGAGATGAAGTTTTGCCATCTTTGCCTGTAAGGAGCATGCTAGTTGCACTTTTCCCCAGACAGATTTCTTGGATTGTTTGGCAGCCTGTGGGATAGTCAGTGCTCTTTAACCAATGCCACAATTCAAAGACATCAGTTTTTCTTCAGTCTTCCTTATTCATTGTCCATGTTTTTCACAATATATAGGCAATACCTGAAGTACCATGGCTTGGATCAAGTGCACCTTAGTCTTCAAACAAGCATCCTTGCTCTTGAGCATTTTAAAGAAGTCTTTAATAGCAAAGTTTCTCAGTGAAAACCATCTTTTGAATTTTTTTATTAGCACAAACACAGTTACTTCCTAAGCAAAGGGATGATCCTACCTAAACAAACATTTTTAAATAGCTGCTTATAAAATGTTTGTGGCAGAAATAAGTGAACACAGTAGTGGGGGGACCCCAACAAGCCAACAAAAAAAACTCCAGACAACAAACCAATAAAAAAAAAGCAGCAGTATGGAGATGGGCTCATTGTCCTGAGTGTGTTCAATCTCACAACTAATTCCTTTTTAAAGTAAAGGTGGAATTTTTAGTCTACTTTTTCACAGGTCAGAATACAGGTTACATTGCTCACAATACATCCCACCACTGATTTGCTATCTCCCAGTTATTGTGCTGGTTATTGTGCTTTTCTTCTCATCCCACTCCTGGCTTTGAACCAAAGCTCTGTCCATAGGTGGAGTTGCAGACACTCTTGAGTTTTTCTACCATTGACCGTAGTTTCTTCAACCATTTTCCCCAGGTCACAAAAGAATTGTGTGTTGTTTTCAAAGTGCTTTCAGTTTTCACAGTGAAGCCTTTGCCATCGGAAGGGATGATACAAATTGCACTGGTCCAGTTTTTGCAGAGCCATTCCCACTCCTACTTCCTTCTTCAAGGCCTTTTCTGTATACTAGGCGCCACCTTCCCACCAGGTGCTGAATGGTGCCCATGGTGGACGTGGACCCGTGGGGCGTGCGGGCAGAGGAGGATCTGGTGTGGCAGATTGAATTAAAATGAAGTAATTCACAACTTTAATCTTTTCTCCATATATCATGATGTTGCCTATTGGTCCAGAGGCTTTTTGTTGTCTTAATGTTAACAAGCAATCCATACAGAAGGCCTTCAATAAATGCTCTAACTCTTCACTTTCAGCAAGCAAAGTTTTTCTATCGATATTGTTTTACAGATTATAACACATACTGTTAATGAGTTCTCCTCCAATCTTGGTGCCAGGCTTTTCTTGCTGTCCAGCTTCTCCAATTACTTGCTTAACATACAGATTACTTATGTATGTGCATGGTCATTCAAAGATGGTTGAAGCAGGGCATTGACATAGAATTTATAGTAATTCAAGCTGGATTCAGAAGAGGCTAAGCAAGAAAGGACTTAATTGTTATTAGATAGACCCTGCCTAAAAGTAGAGAATATAAGAAAGATATTTCTTTGTGTTTCATTGATTTTGTAAAGGTATCGGACTGTGTGGATCATACTAAACTATGGATGACATTGAGAAGAATGGGAATTACAGAACAATTGTTCTCTTGTGAAACCTGTACACAGTACAAGAAGTCACTGGAACAGAGCAGGAGATATTGCATAATTTAAAAGCAGGAAAGATGTGCATCAATGTATGCTTTCTTATTAAAACCTATAGCCTTGGGACCCTGAAGAACGAGTTTTATGTGTTGAAACTGTCTCTACAACAGTGAGGTGATTTTTTTGTTGTGGCTCTGTGTGTGTGTGTGTGTGTTTGTATGCACGTTTGCTTGCACCTTGGTAACATTTAGACAGAGACATATGTGTAATCAATTGTTATTGTTGTTATTATTTGCTTTAAACACAATTACTTGAGTCCCTCTTTAGTTAAAGTCAGATTTTGTTTATTTAAGCAATTCATTTAAGCAATGCATTGAGCTGTTAACCTTGTAGAATGGATGCACTGGGTTTAGCTCCATGAAAAGAAATAGTGAAGATCTGGTGCATCCATCATATCTGGACAAAAAGATAGGTTCTGCTATTTACTAGATGAGTCATCTTGGACAAGTGATTTAACTTCTTTGAAAAATGAGGGAGAATTTTTTTTCTTATAGAAAAACAGGAAATCATCTATTTAAAATTTTTAGCACAGATAGCAGTTACTGTTGTTGTTAGCTGTTACCAAGTTGACCCTTGATTTATGGCACTTCCTTGCACAGCAAGATCAATCTACAGCAATCATAATATTTTAATTAACTGATTTTTGGAAGTAATCATCAAGGTTTCCTACCTAGTCTGGCTTCATCTTGAAGCTCTGCTGAAACATGTTCAGAATCATACCAACATGCAAGTTTCCATTAGCATATGAGTGCCAGCTCATTCACCATGCAAAGGCATTTATTTGACTGCATGGATCATAACAAACTATGGCTAACATATAAAAGAATAGAACACTTGATTGTGCTCATGCAAAAATCTATATCTAGATCAAGACATTGTCCAAATGAAACAAGCAAATTGAGCAATTTACTTCCATTTACATGAAATGTCTAGGAATCTAACCAGGATCTCCTGCATATTGTGTTGTTATGTGCAGTCAAGTCCCCTGTGACTCATAGCAACCCTATGCAGCTCTGAAGTCTGCTTTGTCCTGAGCCAGTCTTTCTGACTGCAACACACCTACCTCCATTGCCTCAGTTACTGTATCAATCCACTTTATCTGGGGTCTTCCTCTTCTGTGCTGTCCTTCCATTCTTCCAACCATGATGTCCTTCTCCAAGGATTGGTCCCTCCTGGCCATGTTCCCAAAGTATATTAGATAGAGCTTCAAAATCCTGGCATACAAGGAGTAACTTGGTTTCACCCTCTCCAAGACAAATTTATTTGTTGTCTTAGCAGTCCATGGTATGTTCAAGACTCTTCTCCAGAAACCACAATTTGAAGGCATCGATTCTTCTTCTGTCATTAGTTATTGTCCAGCTCTCTGATGCATAGCAAGTAATTGAAGTCCTTGTGAAAACCATGGACAGGATCAAGCATACCTTAGTTTTTAGACTGACATTGTTGCTTCTCAGTACTCTGGAGAGGTCCCTAACAGAAAATTTTCCTTTGATTTCCTGACTGATGATGCCAAGGGTGTTGATTGTGGAGCCGAGCAAGCTGTATATGTTAACCTCAATCTCTTCTCCATTTATCATGGTGCTGCCAATGGCCCAGTGGTGATAATTTTTGTTTTCTTGATGTTGAGCTTCAAGTCATATTGAAGATTACAGTCTCTGGCCTTTTGCAGCAAGGGTTTCATGTCTTCCTCAATTTCAGCAAGCAAGGTTGTGTCACCTGTGTAAGGTAGTTTGTTGATGAGTCTTCCTCCAGTTCAGATGATGTCACATACCTCCTCATAAAGCCTAGCCTCCTCAGTGATATGTTTTGCATGTAGATTGAAAAGGTATGGAGACAGAATGCATTCCTGTGGCACTCCTTTTCTGATTTAGAACCACTCAGTGTTTCCCTGCTCTGTTCTGAGGACTGATCCCTGATCTGAGTATAGGTTTCACATGAACACCATCAAGTGTTCTGGGATTCCCATTCTCCTCAATGGTAGCCAGAATTTGTTGTAATCCACACAGTCAAATGCCTTTGCATAATCAATGATATAGAGTTCTGTTGGTCTAGTGGCAAGAAGCTGCTCTAGAATCCCAAAGGTAAGCAGTTTGAGGCCACAGCTGCTCCACAGGAGAAGAAAGGGTAATCTCCTTACATGTGACTAACTGCCTCTGAAAGCCCACTGGAGGGTCAGCTATGGGTTGGTTCTGACTCGATAGCACACAACAACAACAGTATCTTCCGCTTAGAAGGAAGGAATTCTACCACTGAACCACTGCTGCCCTTTTCAGTTAATAATCATCCCAAAACCCAAACCCACTGTCACTTAGTCAATTCTCATCCAGAGACTCAGATATGTTACAGATTGGAGCTGCTTCAAAGTGGTTTCTTGTCTATAATTCTTATAAAAGCAGATTGCCAGTCCTTTCTTCAACTGTGCCTTTGGTTGGGTTTGAACCATGAACCATTGGTAAAAATCATTTGCACCACATTAAAGGTAAAGAGAAGCCCTGGTAGCACAAATGGTTAAGTGCTTGACTATTAACTGAAAGGTTGATGATTCAAACCTACCCAGAAATACCCATAAAGAAATACTTGGTGATCTGGTCCCATAAAAATGATGGCCAGGGAATCTCTATGGGGCAGTTCTCCTAAGTCACAGAGGAGACAGAACGGCAGTGAATTGGAATCAACTTGGTCGTACTTAGCTTCAATGACAATGACAATTAGGATCACATTTGCTGAAAGTAACATAAAATTTGATCATTAGCTAGGTCAGCATAGCTATAAAAAGTATGTTGTTTTCTTTCCTCTTCTAATAAGAAAGGTTGATACAGAGAGCCAAGAACTGCTTCAGAGAGTAATTATCATTGCCAATAATAATGGCTTGTTCTGCCTTCTTGCTGCTATGCCATCCTTAGCATGAGGCTCTTGCCATTACCTTGGCCAATGATAATGCCCTAGGTCTGCATTTAAAAAAGAGGGTGCAAATGCCAAAAACTATCTACTTGCAAGGTTTGTATTTTATTCTGGAGAGAATGCTCTTCTTGGGGACTTTATCCTGGTTCTCACTGGCAGGCTCTGTATTTTATAGTCAGACAGTCTTACTTTAAAAGAAAGCTGGAAGATTAGCTAGTATTAGAATCTCTGATGATACGGTGGTAAAGCAAATGCTTCCCAATGGAAAATTTGGTGGTTCAAACCCACCAGCAAGTCTGCAGAAGGAAGACGAGTCTGTCACTTTCAGGAAGGTGGGGGATAGTTGTGTTGCTATAGCTTCTTCACCCTTCTCATCTCTGCTCCTACTGGGCTCTGCTTTCACTCCCCTTCAGTCTATTCTCAACACTCAGGAAAGAATGACAAATGTTAAGTCCAATCATGTGCTTATTCTACTCAAAACTCTGCAACACCTATTCACCTCATTAAAAGTAAAAGCTAAAGTCTCTGAGGCTTTAAGGAGCCCTGGTGGCACAGTGGTTAAGTGGTTGGCTGCCCTCTAAAAGTTTGGCAGTTCTAATCCACCAAGAACTCCAGATGAGCAAGATGGGGCAGTTTGAAATCCTAGGGGATCCAAAAGGGTTGCCCTGAGTTTGAATTGTTTGACAGCCAAGGTTAGAGGTGTCCTGTTGCCCTAAACAAAATTTGCATTCTGTTAGAAAGAAAGAAGGGGGGATAAATATTGCCTAGCTGGCTGGCTGTGTCTGTCACAGGCATGGCCCCTATATTCAAGCTGCTCATGTTCTAAGATGGTCCTTCAGTGAGCAATAAAAATTTTCAGTTCTGGAAGTCACAGACTCTAGTTAGTCTATCTTTTTTATTGGGCATTTATACTTAAATTTCTAAAGGTTAATTCTACTTGATCTAATGGTCATAGGACAGATATATTCCCAGCTTCTAGATTTCAGACTTTGTGAATAGCATAGCTGATGAACTCTGAAATGAAGCAGAATTAACACTTCACAGTTAATAGGTCTACTGGAAAACCCCATTGCCACTACCATAGGTAGCCTAATTACTTTGTAGTTTAATTTCCTCTCCTTTATTAACAGGTACTAATGAGCATCTTCAATGAATTGGCACTCAGCATTTTGGCCTTTAAGCTTCTGTTTCCATCTTTATATAATCAAGAATTGGTCAGCTGGGTACCCCGTCAGTCTGTGTAGCCTCGTTTTTTGGATGTGAATTAGCCTCTCATGGACCAGGAGCACTTATTTCAGCTATTTTCTCTGGAGAAAATGTTACTAAATTATACTTCTCACTTCTCACCAGAGGGAGATAATGTAACTTAATTTTGATGATTTCAAATCTCCTTTTGGTATTTGCCATTATGAAATGTGATAGTTATTGAAATAATTATAAACCTTCCTATTGCCAACTTTACTCCTTGCTGACTTTTGTCAGCAAGAATGAAGCATGTTTAACTATGTGTTCTTTTGTGTTAGCCTGAGAGATCTCCTCAAGAGTCTTCCCATCCTCAAAGAGCCTAGCGGTGATATTACTGTAATTCTTGTTCTTGACCTTTTATTGTTGTTCAAGGAATTTTTATTATGTCTGTCACACGTATGGTTGGACTACAAACACCAACTCAGGAACATAAACCCACTTCCCTTCTGAACTACTCCGATTCCATTAACAACATGAAAAGGGGAATCTTCCTCATCTTTTTAATAACTTTTGAGGAATTTTAAGTGGGCTTTTTCTAAAGAAGACGTTAACAAATATTTTCTGTAAAGAACCAGATTATTGTTGTTATGTGTTGTCAAGTCATCTCAATTCATATTGACCCAATGTACAACAGCTCTGAACTCTACTTTATCCTGTGCCAACATTATTGTCTCCAACACTCTTACTCCCATTACCCTAGTCACTGAGTCAATCCATCTCATCAAGGGTCTTACTATCCTGTGTTGTCCCTCCACACTCCCAAGCATAATGTCTCTCTCCAAAGACTGGTCCCTTCTTACAACATGCTCAAAATATGTCAGACGAAGCTTCAGAATCCTTGCCTCCAAGGAGCAGTGCGGCTTTAGCCTCTCCAGGATGAATCTGTTCGTTCTCTCAGCAGTCATATTATGTACTCCTCTCCATAATCACAGCTCAAAGCTATCAATTCTTCTATCAGCCTTAGTTATTGTCCAGCTTTCTGATGCATAGCACCTAGTTGTGAAGACCATGGGCCTGGATCAGGTGCACCTTAGTCTTCAGACTGGCGTTGTTGAGCTTCAATACTCTGGAGATGTCCTTGACAGGAGATTTTCCCAATGCAATTTGTCTTTTGACTTCCTGGCTGTTGGTACCAAAAGTGTTGATTGTGGAGCCAAGCAAATTGAAGCTGTTAACAATCTCTGTCTCTTTACCATCTATCATGATGCTGCCAAGCATCCCAGTGGTGAGAATCTTTGTTTTCTTGATGCTGAGCTTCAATTCATATTGAAGGCTGCAGTTCTTGACCTTCTTCAGCAAGCACTTTAGGTCCTCCTCAGTTTCAGCGAGCAGGGTTGTATTGTCTGCATAATGCAGGTCATTGAAGACTCTTTCTCCAATCCTGATGTGACATTCCTCCTCACTGAGTCCAGCCTCCTGGATGATCTGCTCTCCATATAGATTGAAAAAGGTATAGAAAAGACTTTAAATTGTAGCAAAACTCTCTTCCCTATCTTCCTCTTCTGCTCCTTAAAAAAACAACAAAAAAAATTCAACTTACAAAATTATACCAAAACAATCCCTGGGCTAGACACAATCTGGAATCAAAGTTTGCTTATCCTTGCTCCAAAGCACAATTTTATTATCATTAGACCAAGGAGTCATAAATTACTTTGGGAATGATCCCCAATTAAAAAAGCTATGATCATGGGGCCTTAAAATCTTGTGAGTAGCTGTTTAAGGTACAATGCGTGGCTTCTTCCCATCTGGAGCAAAGAAGAAGGGGGGAAGCCCAAAACATGTGGAAAAAATTAATCCAAAGGCCTAAAGGTATATGTGAACAACAGACTCTATGACTTTGAAATCATAAGAAGTAGATGATGCTGGCAACCACTACTAACTCTTCTAAAAAGGATTAAATTAGAAAGTCCTGGATAGAGTAAGAGAAATAAATGTAGACAAAAACTTATGACCATAAAGAAAGATCAGGATTACTTATTGGAAAGAGACTGGTGGAACCCCCCCCCGAAAACAATCCTTAGTCACTCTTCAGATCTAGGACAGAACTCATCCTCACAAAACAATTTTTAAGTGAACAGTAGATATCTTTTTAAGATGAACTTACAGGGAATTTTGGTAGTCTCATAGGTAAGAGGTTGCATTATCAACTTGAAAACAAGAGGTTCAAATCCAATAACTCCTCTGATAAAGAAAGGTGATCAATCTCTTTATGTGCATTTACAGTTTCTGAAAACCCATTGGATGATCAGCTACAAGTAGGTTCTAACTTAACTGTGTTGAGATGAGAGAAGATGTTTAACAACTGCAGGAATGTAAAGACTCCTTAGAACAATAGCCATTTGTGATTTAAAAAGACAGCATTTGGCCAAGACATTAAATGTGTATAACTTGTTGAATGAAAAATCAATTTTTCTCTGTAACTTTTGATTCAGAATGTGTATGAGCTATTGAAAGGTATACTTATCTGCTCTATAAGCATTTACCCAATTCTTAATAAAAGAATGAAAAAAGTTATGTTTTACCAAACTAATAAACTACATTTTAAAGATGCATCCACATATAGATTTTAAAAAGATGAAGTGATATGTGGGTGCAAATAGAAACTCTAAAACTTCTTTCTGTGCCCCAGAAGATCACATTGCCCACTTGTTTGGGCATCTTTGTTTTATCTTAGGATGTTAAGAGATAAAAATGGTGAGCCTTCTCCTTACATGACACCTCTCCACTATTTTCTACATCTTAATATTTAGCTTTTCCTTTGAGTTTACTTTAACCTAGAGGAACTTAATTTATTGGGACCTGCCAAGATAAAGGTTGAAAAACATTTTAAGAATGAACTTTTAAAGAAATAAGTTATCTAAAAACCACTCAGAGATTGGACTATGGTAAAATAAAAATAAGTTTTCTCAAGACTATAAAATTCTCTCTCAAAGTCATAATTTACTAACCATGTTCTACTAGCCAATGTGCAGTTTTCTAATGTGCTACATCACATTGAAATGCCAACACTGCTTTTCAGGAAACAGTACACAACTCAGGCAAATGCATTTACTTATAAAGCTGTTTGGATTTGTTAGTGAGCAATAGCCTGGAACCCCGAGCATTTTCAAAATTGTTTTCTAAGAACCATTATTCAGCAAGGCCTCCTCCAGACTCCTGGATTATTAATCGAGGGTCCATGAACTCCGTAAGTGGCTGTAGATGAGTCTTAGCATATTAATGGACACACTGACATTTTTATACAAAACAGTCTATAAACATGCAACCTGTATATGTTTTTGGGATTATGGCCATATCTATTTGCAGTTATTAGATTTTGTAAAATAAGCTATGACTCATAGGAGGGATACTACGAACAATAGATAGAACCTTGCCCTATCATGCAGTTACCATGATCTCTGCCATGCTGAAGCCCATAGTTGCAGTCACAATAACTGCAACTAGTTGTTATTGTTGTTGTTGTTGTTGTTGATTGCCATCAATTTAAGTATGATTCAGAGCAACCCTATAAACAATAAATCTGAACCCTGTCTTATCCTGTGTCATCCTTATAATCTCTGACACACTCAAACCCATTATCACAGTCACTACATCAATCCACCTGGGTAGGGGCCTTTCTCTCCTTCACTGTACCTCTGACTTTAAAACATGATGTTTCTCTTCAAGGAATAGCCTCTCCAAGCAACATGCCCAAAGTGTATGAGGTGAAGCTTCATCATCTTTGGTCTCCAAAAGCACTCTGGCTGCACCTTTTTTAACACAGGTCTGTTTGTTCTTTTGGCAGTCCATGGGGTGTTCTGTATTCTTCTCCAACACCACTGTGCAAAGGTCTCAGTTTTCTTCTGTCATCCTTATTCTTTGTTCAGTCTCAGACAGCAAGTGACTGGCTTGAATCAGGTGCACCTCAACCTTCAAACTGACATCATTGCTCTTTAATAAATTGGAGAGGTCCCTGACTGTTTAGACAATTACATGGTATACTATGCTGTGAATGAAAAACAGAGTAAGAGTGTTGAATTCATTGTTAAAAAGACAATCGTCAGCCCAGATCTCATATACTTTGCCAATGGAGAGCCCTCCTCCTACAAAACTGGAAGAGGAAAAGAAATCTGTACCTTCCTGTCACGTTTGGGTACTTTGGAACATCGCCTTACCAATGTTTCTTCATTGCAGAAGAAAGAAGCTGTAGTAAATTCCAGTATGAATTTCATTCCAACATCTCAACCTCATGTCATCTCACCCTCTCAGAGACACCAGCTTCTACATGGTCACAAATGAGTCATGGTACTCCTTAGAAGTCTGTATTTCATATCTACAGGTCCCTATCCCTAAATTTCTTTGTTGTTTTTTAATAAAATTTTCATTTACACTGGTTTACTTACAAAATTTGTATATATTTACATATATTGTTTTTCACTCCGAATCTTTCCCATTTTCTTTATCCACCTCTCCTTCCCTATCATTACCTACCTAACTCTAAATTTCCGAATATCTTCTGTTGCAGGCTTTTCCCTTTGTTTCTTCAATGTTATAGGGTAGTAGTTGCGCTCTCCAATTCCCACCTCTGTGTTGTTGTTGTTGTTGTTGTTGTTTTTATGTGTCATTCAGTGTCCTGTGACTCATAGCAACCCTGTATACAATAGCCCTGAAGCCTGCCTCATCCTGAGACAGTCTCACTGACTTTGATAAATCTACTCCCACTACCCCAGTTACTGTATCAATGCATCTAATCTGGGGTCTTCCTCTCCAGCACTGTCCCTCCACCCTCCCAAACATGATGCCCATCTCCAAGGACTTCTCCCTTCTGGCCATATGCCAAAAGTATGTGAGGCAGAGCTTCGAAATCCTAGCCCCTAAGGGGAAACTTGGTTTCATCCTTTCCAAGACAGACTTGTTTTCTTGGCGGTTCATGGTATGTTCAATACTCTTCTCTAGCACCACAACTTTAAGGCTTAAATTCTTCTTCTGTCATCCTTAGTCATTGTCTGTCATCTTTAGTCATTGTCCAGCTCTCTGATGCATAGCAAGTCATTTGGAAGACCATGGCCTGGATCCTGTGCATCTTAGTCTCTAGACTGACATGATTGCTCGTCAGTACTCAGAATAAGTTAGTGATAGCAGATTTTCCCAGTGCAATTCATCTTTTTGATTTTTTGACTGCTGGTACCAAGAGTGTTGATTGTAGAACCAAGCAAGCTGAAGCTGTTAACCATCTTAATCTCTTCACCATCCATCATGGTGCTGCCAATTAGCCCAGTGGTGAGAATCTTTGTCTTTTTGATGTTGAGCTGAATCCATATCGAAGACTACAGTTCTTGACTTTCTGCAGTAAGCCACCTCTATAGTAACTTGAATTTTCATTATGACCTTCTAATAACCCTATTCATATCTTAAGACCTAGTTAATAGTTGTTATATTTGCATGCCTTCAAGGAACTGACTTCTAGCAGTCATGAAATCAGGAGATGTATGCACTGGGAAAGCCTGCAGTCAAAGACCTGTCCAATATTGAGCGGCAATCATATTAGCTTGAAGACTAAAGTGAGCCTTATTCAGGGCTTAGTCTTTTCAATCACTTTATTTGCCGGTAAATGTTTGACTGTGAATAAGGATAACAATGAAGGAAAATGAATGCATTTGAACTGTGGTGCTAGAAAAGATTGCTAAATATCCCATGAATTGCCAAAAAACCCAAACAGACATGTCTTAGAGAAGGTGCAGCCAGAGTGCTCCTTGGAAGCAAAGATGACAAAGCTTCCTCTCGTATGCTTTGGACATGTTCCTAGGAGAGAATATTCATTGGCAAAGGACATCCTGCTTGGGAAGGTAGGGAGGTGGCGAAAGAGAGGAAGACTTTCAACCAGGTGGATTGGCACAGTGACTGTGGCAATAACCTTGACTATGTCAGAGATTGTGAAAATGGCTCAGGATAGGAGAGGTTTCAGATGTTTATAGTATCATTGTGCTGTTGTTGTTGATTGTTGTAGAGTCGAGCATGACTCATAACGACTTTAGGAACAAAAGACCTAATGTCTTTCCATAACTATCATCGTTTCTCCAAGTTCATAGAGTTTCCAGAGGTATGTGGTTTAGGACATGGATGCCACTCCTGCTTTTGAAACTGTTTTACAACTAGGAGCGCCACTAAACACTGTCCACATTGGGAAACCATTCTGGCTTAATACTCCAATGGCACAAGGTTCAGTATCACAACAAATCCAGGCTACTTCATACAGCACATTGACAAAGAGTGATGTACAAAGTGGAAGAATGTTCCTCCAGATATAACATTAGTCTCATTTAGCAGTGGTTAAGTGTCATCAAGTCAAAACAAGATTAACAGCTACCCTTGCCCAAAAGACCTGAACACTGTTCTGTAACTAACATAATTTCTTTACATTTATAGAGCTTCCAGAGGCATCTAGTTTAGGAAGTGGATGAGTCATACTTAAGTTGATGGCACTTAACAACAGCAACAACAAAGTCAATGGCCAAGATCCCACTTTTTTTTTCCTTTGGTGTTTTGCTTGTCGTTGTTAACATTTTCTGGAAAGTACTTTTTAAAATGGTGGCATGCAAACAATTTGTGGTGACCTTCTGTACTATATCTTTGTTCATGATTGATGCATAAGTTAGAAACATGTGAAGAGCTGGGTGAGTCAGGGCACTATGCACTGACCAGGTATGTGGGAAATAGGACATCTCTCTCAGAAGGTGAAGTGGCAAGATGTGATCTAGAAGCTGCAGTAGCTCTGTTCCCCACCGTAGGGAGGAAGCCACTTTGCAGTACCAGGGACTGGAGCAACACAGTGAAATACCAGTGAGGGCGACAGTGCATTTCAGACCTGATCCCAGCTGTCCCTGGAACAGCTGCTCCATTGCTCCATGGGATCACAATTTGCTCTCATGAATCAGAACTTTTTTCCACCCGCTTAAGCTTGTTCAAATTGGATTCTCTCACCGGTACTCCAAAGACACTTCCCTAATGTGTGGCTGCTGCACTGCTGTTATTATACACCATATAAACAATTAATCTCACAGTGATTCTTCCCACAGTGATACAAGAGTGATGATACTTACCATACAAAGTTATTTGAGCAGTAAATGAGGGACTGTATATAAGTCTTTGGCAAAGTGCCTAGCATATAGTATAAATTAAGGGAAAATGGCTGTGGAGGCAATATTATATCAATAGCCTAGACTGGCATCAGAGTCCACTGTACCATTTGGTTTACCTTTTTCATGGGACTTTGATACCATCAAGAATCACCAAGTTGCAGGAAGATAGCTATTCATCAGTTGCTTCAAAGCAATTCATGTAAGTTTAGTATGTCCATCTATGCAAGCAACTACTCTTCTCTATGACCACTGGAGTTTTTTTAAAAATATTTTATCGTCATTGTTTTTTTAAATTGTATATTAGTTTGCTTACAATGTTTGTATACATTGTGCTTCACATTATTCTTCATTCACATTGTTGTTGTTTTTTTCCCCTACAATTTTCCCCATGCATTATAATTCATAAAATTAGTCACCATTGGACTTTGCCTATCATTTCCTTGTCTTTTCAAGTCCCCACTGGATCCTTTTCATTTCCTTCACCCCCTCCCTCTACCCACCAAATTGTGCAGTCCTGTGGTTTCACCTCTACCCATCCTCACCCCTCTGCTCCTACCCCTTTCCCCACTGGGTCCCCAAACATGTTTTACTAGTTATCTTCTATTCTTACAATAATGGTCTAATGCAGTATTTGTCCTTATGATTCTGAGTTAGTTCACTTAGCATAATGCTCTTCCGTCTCTCCCAAGTTATGTAGTATTTTTTAAATCAGTTCCTGAGCAGTGCATGGTATTCCATGTGTAAATGTACCACAGTTTCTCAATCTATTCAGTTGTGTTTGGACATTTGAGCTGTTTCCACATTCTTGCAATGGTGAATAATGCTGCTTTGAAACATTGATATACAAATCTCCATTTTGGTCTCAGTTCTAAGTTCTTTGGGGTATATTCCTAGTAGTTGAACAGCTGTGTCATATGGAGTTCCTATGTTCACCTTTTTTGAGGAAATGCCAAACTGCCTTCCAGAGTGGTTGTACCATTTTACAATCCCACCAACATGAAGTTGATACCTCTCTACATCCTCTCCAACATCTATTGCTTGTTTCCCTGCTAAACTTTGCCACTTCTTCAGGGGTGAAATGGAATTTCATTGTGGTTTGGATTTGCATCTCTCTTATTGCCAGTGGTTTTGAGCATTTCTTCATGCACCTGTGATCACTTTTGTGTTGTTGTTGCCTCCCCTCGAGTTGGAACCAAGGGTTGATGCTCCTCCAGCGGGTTTTGGGAGACAGTAAATTGCACAGAAGGAAGTTGTCCATCCTTCTTCCGTGGAGCAGCTGACAGATTTCAATTGTGTGACTTTAGGACTGCAGTATAGTTTCTTACCACTAGGCCACCAAAGCTCTCATGACCACTGTTGTTGTTCTCACCACTGTTGTTGTTGTGTACCATTGAGTCAGAACCAACCCATAGCTGACCCTCCAGCAGCTTTTCAGAGACAACCACACAAGAGGAGACTGCCTATCCTTCTCCCATGGAGCGGGAGCAGCTGGTAGATTTGAACCCCGTGCCTTCAGAATTGCATCACAGCTTCCTGTGCTCATGTGTGCCACGTGCGCCCTCACACACAGCCATGTTTATAGCTGTGCTGTTCACAATAGCAAAGAGACGAAAGGTACCCAAGTACCCAGAAACAAACAAATGGACAGAAAAACCACAGCACATCCACACAGGAACATCACACAGAGCTGACAACAATGAACTCGTAAAATACTACACAAAAAAGTATGACCATGGAGGACATAGGTTGAGTGAAATATCTCAATTACAAAAGGAGAAATACTGCATAACACCACTGTTATAAAGCTGACATGGGGAGAAACTAGGAAAAGAGTAGATAGATAATGAACACTGTATTGGAAGAGATGAGAGAAAGAACTGTCTTAAAAGGAATATATGATTAGGCAGTATATGTATGACAACAGTCTAGAACAAAGGATGTATTGAAACGTGGACTGGGGGAGAAGGAGGGAGGAAATTGTGCAAGAGAGAATGAATATTATTTTAAAAAAACCCACAGAACCAAAGTGAATGGGAGAAGGGAAATGGAGGGTGAAGGAGGAAATTGTACAATGAATAATATTTTTTAAAAAGAATGAAATGGGAAGAAGAAAGGGATGGGGAGATAGTAAAGTATGAAACAATGAATGAATGAAAAATCCAACTTTTCTGTAAAGTTTTGTTAAAATCACAATAAAAATAAAAATTTAAAAGGAAAAAAAAAGAGATTTCTTGGCACAACTTTGCAATCATATCCAGGGCTGCATTTGCTTGTTGGAGTGGAAGTGCAACATCTTACCACTAGGCCAGCCCTTAAATCCCTGCTGTCATTTCTATAGATAATGTTCAGATGACTTCCACATAGTTTGAGTCATCTTCTCTCAAATCTTTTCTTTTTGTTACTCTTCTTCCAAATCTTCTCTTTCATTTGCTCCTTGGCTTCTCATATAAAACATCTAGTTTCTGTATGTGTATACATGTGTATTTCAGAAGATCAATGTGATCATTTTAAATGAGCACATTTTCCCCTTACCATTACAAGAAAGGAAGCTGCACGATAATCAGAAGGTTACTTAATGATTAGGGCGTTGGAGCCAAGAGGCCTGTGTGAGATGACTCCCCAGAGCACATTGATTTAGTTCATTGCTGCAGGTTTGAAAGGATTAAAGTCGGCTCTCATTCATAAATTACTTTTGAATGATCAAATCATATGACGAAAGATTATACAATTGTTTCTACTTAAATTACACAGAGCATTGTCTTAAATTTCTGAACAACCAGCTTTGCTCCATCAGTACGAAGTAATGGTAACACAATCAATTCCAAAAAATAGATGAACAAAGCAAAGGAGAGTATCTTCTATTTAAAAAATTATCCCATTAGAGCCAACAAAAGAATTAATAGGGATCTCAATGATTTAATATGAACTCTATATCCAGATGCTTGGTCATTGCAGTCCCATAAACTTGTTACTTTCAGGCACGTAGTCTGCTAATTTAAATGAGTTGATCAAACTTGGCATTCTTAGATGACCGAAATAATTGTCTTGATTGTACAGCTATTAGGATTATGTAGTTATCACTTCAGACAAATTTTAAACTGTGTGAAATAATACAAAGTGGTGTAATAAAAATAAGCTCAAATTTTCTGTGCTGTTAACCAACCCTCCTTTGAGCTTTGGTCTTGTATTCCCAACTCCACATTGGACATTTCTTTTCATGTGAATGACCAATAGGTGCCTCAACCTTCACACATCCAATTGAAAAAGTTACATTTTCTCTACTGCTCCCTTTCTCTTTTCTATTGTACTAGGGGATACACATTATTCATCCACTTCTCAGGCCAAAATGCAGTTATTCTTGGTTTCTCTTTTATGCTTGAGTCCATGTCATTCCACCATTAATTTATATCAATCATACCTCAGGAGCATATCAAGGAGCTCTAGTGTCCTAATGGCAAGGAGTGATGCTGCCACCCCAAAGGAATGTGCTTCAAATCCACCAGCTACTCCTTGGAAGAAAGATAGGCTGTCTCCTCCTGAGCAATTTACTGTCTCTGAAAATGTACTGGAGGGTCAGCTATACACTGTTCCAACACGATGATACACAACAACAGTAACAACAACTGCCTGCTCTGATTTATTGTTCAGAGAGAGTAGTTATGAGTCATAGCCAACTCAATGGTATCTAATGACCACAACAACAAGTTTAAATCTTTAAAGGATAAAAGCAATGAAATCACTGCTGTGGAGTCAATTCTAACTCGCAGCAAACCTCCACTGATTTTCTGAGACCATGAATCTTTACAAGAGGAGTTTGACCATGTTTTTCTCCTCACAGCTAATGAATGCAAACTGATGGCCTTATGGTAAGCAGGCCAACATGTTACACATGTGCTACAGGACTTCCTCCCTTTAAAGATGTTTACCCCTACACATCATGTCTCAGTCCCTTAGTGTTCTAGTGTGGTTCAAGACTCTCCCTCATCTCTCCTGGACCTGCAGTTAAACTGTCACCTGGTCTCTCTGTTGCTTTTCATCTTTCCAGCTATTCAGTACAGCGAAGCTGCAGAGGTAGTTTAAAAACATAAATCATCTATCATCTCTCTCTTACGCAAAACGCTCAATAAATCCCCAACACCTGAGTAGTTTTTATTTTCTGTTTCACATTTTTCCTCTAGCTACCACAATTTCCACTTGTTATTTTTAAAGTATGAAAAACAATCTACACTTACATTTTCACTTCCACAAGAAATATAATGTTTTAATTACAAACCGAAGAGAGTGTTTCTTGGTAGATGGCTTTGATTTCCTTAACGGCTTGATTTTTTTACATATTCTCTGAAATTAGCTTTTGTAGCTTTTGTTTTGACTACTCTCTTATATCGAGCCAGAACCTATTTATCACTAATCATCCAGTGTATATTCAGAGGCAGTAAATTGCAGAGATGTTGCTGTTGTTGTTAAGTGCTGTCAAGTCGCAGGCGACTCATAGTGACCCTATGAAGGAGGGTCCTCAATGCTTGGGTGTCTTTCATCCTCTCTCCAGGTTCATAGGGTTTCCGGAGGCAAGCTATTATGGAAGTCGATGCCACTCCTCCTTCCAAGCTTTTTTAAATCGGGGAGCTCCACCCCACCCCACTCTCTGTCTGCATTGAGTAACCAGCCATTAACACATTTGACACACCAGTGTCACAGTGTTCAGTTTCACGGCAACCACAAGTGACCGCGGTATGGCAACGTGTACACAAGGGCTACATGACCTAGAGGAATGTCTGAACAAAAACAATGAAAGACAGGCCCAAGGACTGCAGATTAAAAGTCACCCACCTTCAGCTTGGTAGCATCGCCTTCTGTCCACTGGGCCAGCTTGCAGAGAAGGAGATTGCTTATCCTCCTTCCATGAAGCAGCTGTGGATTCGAACTGTGCGCCTTTGAGATTGCAGTGCAGCTTCTTACCTACCACTAGGCCACCAGAGCCAATTAGAAAAAATAATACTCAATGGCTCTACAAGATAGCACAGCATAGTGGGAAAGGGATAGAATTCAAATTTTTTTTAAAAAAACTATCATTTGGTTTCTCTGCCAGTGGACCAGTCATGAGACTTTTGCTAATGATTGAAAACCTTTTGTCCCTAATCTGGGGCAGGGGGATGGTGGCAGAGACTAATAATATATGACTTACCTACCATGTAGGATTTTTGTGTAGTTCAAACTGCTGATATATTTTAAAGTGTTTGTGGAAGTGTAAAGTATTCAGTGAACAAGAGTTGGAAATAATACAATTAAATAATAGTCAAATGGTACGTAGTAAAATCTTCAGATACAGTGGTGAAAAGCCTTAAAACACTCACTGAAGTAAATTAAAGGTGTTAAATTGAGTGTTATACTTGTCAGATGCTATAATGATCCAATATCTATATGCACAGAGGATCGTTCGATTAGTGGATGTCAGATGTTAATGGAATGAAAATTATAATGATAGAGGTAGTGGTGAAATATCCCTGCTCATCAGAGAAGACAGCTGTACACAGCTCAGAGAAAATCCTTCCCTTGCTTAATGATGAACTTATATTCCTTGAGAGAGCAGCTGAAAGTATGGAGTGGAGTTTGAGAAAAGTTTCAACTGGTAGCCTTCTCAGGAAACTGTGGTCTGGTCTTTAAAAGGGGGCCTTCTTGTCCACAGACTCTCTTGGTTTTGCCAGTCAAGGAAGCAACATGTGATGAGCACAAAAGGTATAAAGTTCTGCCAACTACACAACTTTGGAGTTGGAGTCTTAGGAGAAGAAACAAGAAAGTTTTCTTGAATTGAATAAGAAAGTCTCACTTGATTTACTAACAGACAAACATTTCATGGATATAAGGCACAGGATTAGCTACTTTCACATGTTGTTGTGTGCTGTCAAGTTGCCCCTGACCCATAGTGACCCATGGCAACCCAATGTACAACAGCTCTGAAGCCTGCCCTGTCCTGAGCCAGTCTCACTAATTCCAACACACTAACTCCTACTACCACAGCAGCTGTATCAATCCATGTCATCCGGGGTCTTCCTCTCCTGCACTGCCCCTCCACCTTTCTGAACATGATGTCCTTCTTTAAGGACTGGTCCCTCCTGGCCACATGCCCAAAATATGTGAGATGGAGCTTCAAAATCCTAGCCTCCAAAGAGAAACTTGGTTTCACCCTCTTCAAGACAAATTTGTTTTCTTGGCAGTCTATATGTTCAAGACTCTTCTCCAGCAGCACGATTCAAAAACATTGATTCTTCTATCTTCGTTAATCATTGTCTGAGTTTCTGAAACATAGAAAAATTATCACAGTAATTTCAAAGAGCATGGCCTGGATTAGGTACACTTTAGTCTCTAGACTAACGTCATTGCTTTTCAGCACTCTGGATAGGTCTCTGACAGCAGATTTTCCCAATGTAATTCGTCTTTTGATATCTTGACTGCTGTTGCCAAGAGTGTTGATTGTGGAGCCTAGTAAGTTGTAATTGCTAACAACCTCAAGTTCTTCTCCATCTATCAGGGTGCTGTCAATTGGCCCAGTGGTGAGAATCTTTGTCTTCTTGATGTTGAACTCCAATCCTTGACCTTCTGCAGCAAGCACTTCATGTCCTCCTTAGTTTCAGCAAGCAAAGTTGGGTCAACTGCATAATGTAGGTTGTTGATGAGTCTTCCTCCAATCCATATGCCACATTTATCCTCATAGAGGTTAGCTTCCTGAATGATCTGTTCTGCGTATAGATTGGAAAGGTATGGAGACAGGATGCGTTCTTAATGCACTCCTTTCCTGATTTTGAACAATGAAGTGTTTCCCTCCTCTGTTTTGAGGACTGCTTCCTGGTCCAAGTATAGGTTTCACATATAAATCATCAAGTCAGAACCAGCTCAATTACTCACCATCCAGCAGTTGTCAGAGGCTGTAAATCACACAGGAGAGGATTGCCCATAGTTCTCCTGTGGAGAAGCTTGTGGATCCAATCCATGTGCCTTTTGGTTGGCAGAACAACCCTTTGCCACTAGACTACCAGAGTTCTATTTAACATTTAGAATGAATTTTAAAATATTCTTACTTTACAAATTATTATTTTACAAAGGCCCTGGTGGCCTAGTGGCAAGAAGCTGCGCTGTTTGAGGCCACTCTGAGGGAGAAGCATGGGCACCCTCCTCCTGTGCAATTAACTGCCTCTGAAAACCCTCTGGAGGGTCAGCTGTGGGTAGGTTCTGACTCGATGGTACAAAACAATGACAACATTATTTTACAAATGTGAAATCTCTAGACTCAGAGAAGTTCAAGAAGTTGTTCTAGATCATCATGCTCATAAATGACCAATCTAGAAGCTAAATACAATTTCATTAGTCTCTTTACACAGACTCTTTAAAACCAATGCATTTCTGTGTAATAGTGGCCTAGAATGTGATCGTATTGAAGATTTTCAGAGAGATGGACATTATTTTTATCAGTCACGATGGCAAAGCCTCTGATACCAGAGTTGTAAGGAGTAAGTGATCTCTCTTTATATATAAATATATATA
>NW_006399874.1:7570225-7594011 GCF_000299155.1 Elephantulus edwardii
AAAAGGCAAGGAAACTAAATTTATGACTGAATTACTCTGAAAGGTTATTATGACTTTTTTTTTGTTGTCCCAGCAAACAGTTTTACAATATTCAAAGAACTTTGCCAAATCTGTATGCTCTAATGTAAGAAACTCTAATACTGGTGACACTGTAAATCTTCTGGCTTCGCTCAGGTGTGGGCAAATGGCAAAGCTACCATAATTCATGGCCTGCTTCATGGAGTCAGGGAAATCATTTGACAAGGACACTACTTCATTTTAATTTTTTTCTACTTCAAGTCACAAAAGAGAACACATGATTTCAATGAGATCTTTTCAGTCATGTGTGGCTTCTTTTCAAAAGCTTCAAGAGAAGACTCTTTGTTGGGATAAATCCAAGATTTAATAAAACCTTGGTCTATTCAAAGCCACTATCCTTTTCACAAAGATTCACATTGTCTAATGTATCATGGACAGACATAAGGTGCTCTTTTGAATTTTTTTGGCTTCTTACTCTTATTGGAAGAAAAAACTTTTATATAGAGGGCTTTTTATACTTTTGTCTCTAACTTATATTCAATTATATGAATAAAATTAAAAATATAGAAATTTTATGATGCTTCTTTCTTTAGCATTTTATAGCAAAGTTTATCTATCTACAAATATCATGACATTTAAAGATCTCTTTACAAAGAAAAGTTATTCTATATATCTTATCATAGTAACAATAATTTATTGTCTGGGTTGTTGTTGTGTACCATAGAGTTGGAACCAACTCATAGCTGACCCTCTAGTGGGTTTTCAGAGGCATTTAATTGTATAAGAGGAGATTGTTCATCATTCTCTAATGGACCAACTGGTTGATTTGAGCTGTATGCCCCTGGGATCATATATGTAGTATTTGCTATTTCATATCATCTGAAGATACCAACACCTTAAAGACTTAATTTGTTGAAACGGTAATATTTTTCAGTCTTTATTTCAAGGTATTCTATAAGATATTATGACAAAATTATAACTTGTCATCATATATTTCTTGAATTTATTCAGGAACCAAATGCCACTGTATATATATGCTGTTTTAGAAGAAAACCAAAGATCAGAGACTAGATTTAGTGTAAGAATGATTACGTCCATAGTCAGTAAGAGTAACACTTTCTAGGACTTTGTAAGTGTGTGGTCCTTTTATGTAAGTCAATCGTCTTATTGAAGATAAGGATAGCACATAACCTATTACATGATAAAATAAAACAATGTCTTTCTTTTGGAAAACTATAGTTTTCATAGAGAATGTCAAGTTCAATTCTTTTATATGTATTAAAGTTTTGTTTACCTATTCTAGGTAACAAACTAACCTTGATTTTGATGACTTTTCATTATTGCCAAGTTGATTTTGACTCAACCTCATCTTGTAGGACAGAATAAAACTCTCACAGGGGAGCAAGGGCTGTTTATCTCTACAGGAGGCTGTCACATTTCTCTCCCCTCCCCTCCCCTCTCCTCCCCTCCCTTCCCCTCTCCTGATTCATATTCTCTCTGTCTCTCTCTCTCTCTATCTCATTAGTGAGTTCATACTACTAACTTTCCAGTTAGCATCTCTAAGTGCTTCACCGAGAAACATAGCTCCTCAAACAAAATCCCTATGAGGGGATTCTAGTGAGTTGATTCCAACTCATAGCAACCTTACAGGGCTGGGTAGAACCGTCCTATAGTTCCTAGTGCTGGAAATCTTTATGGAAGCTGACTGTTGTATTTTTCTCATGAAGTGAATCCGGTAGATTTGAACTGTAATATTTCAGAGAGTAATCACATGGTTAACCATTCTGCCGTGAAGGCTCCTTTTTGGTGGCTTTAAGTAGAATGGATTTATTCTTTCTCGTAGTTCTGTGATGACTCTTTTCGCTGCACGTGGTGTTGGCTAGGATAAGGTTGCAGCTGCATTTAGCTTGAAGTTTATCTGAGACACCTCGGTTCTTCACATGAACCACAATGATAGCTGAGATTTGCTTGTAGAATGTTATCATTCACCATTGAGTGGAAACTGACCCAGTGGGTTTTCAGAAGCAGTAAATCACATACACAAGATGGTCCATTGTTCTCCTGTGCAGCAACTGGTGGATTCACACTGCATATCTTTGCATTAACAGCACAATTCCTTACCAGCAAGTCACCAGAGCTCCCTGTTTATAGCATGTCCATCTGGACATCTAGCTTCGGTGATCCAAATGAACATTAGTTTGAGTAAGTGCTTATTAAGTTTTTGCTTGCTTAATACTCTGTTGGTTAAATGAAATCATATGGCAAACCTTATGTGATAGGGAGTGATCATGGCTACTGAGAGGTGTGTTTCATTGGGAGCTACTGCTATTAAAAGTCTACCACAGCTTGCTGTTTTTCTCCCTATATCCACTTGTATCACTATCGTTACATGATCATCTATTCATGAAGTTTTCAATGGACAATAATTTCAGCAGTCAAAAAACCAAATGACATATTGTATTAAGTAAATCTCCTGCATGGACCTCTTTAAAGTGCTAAAGAGCAAGGCTGTAACATTGAAGACTAGGGTACATCTGACCCAGCCCTGGTATTTCCAATTCCTTGTATCTTAGATTTGGACAATACATAAAGATTGAAGAATAATTTTTTTATTTTGAATTGTGACCTTGCTGTTATTATTAGGTGCCATCAAGTAGAATGTGACTCCTAGTGACCCTATGAATAACAGATCTGAACCCTATCCTCTTCTGTGCCATTCTCAAACTTTCCGACTCTCTAGAGCCCATTGCAACAGTCACTGTGTCAATCCATTTTGTTGAAGGGCATCTTATTTTTTTCCAACCCTCCAGCATTCCAAGCATGATGTCCCTTTCCACGGAATAGCTTCTACTAGCTACCAAAGAGTTGTATGGGCAAAGTACGTGAGATGAAGCTTTATTGTCTTTGCTTTCAAGAAGCACTCCAGCTGCACTTTCTCCAAGACATATATCTTTGTTCTTTTGGCAATCCATAGGATATTTAGTACTTTTCTTCAACTTCACAGCTGAAAGGTATCAAGTATTCTGCAGCTCTAAGATGTATGTTCGTGCTATTGAGTTTGAACCAACCCATAGCTGACTCTCTCATGGGTTTTCTGAGGCAGTTAATTGCACAGAAGGAGATTGCCTATCCTTCTCCCATGGAACACCTGGAAGAATTGATCAGGTGCCTTCAGGATTGCAGCATAACTTCTTACCACTAGGCCACCAGAGCTCTCTCTATAAGATGTATAGCAAATGATTAAAAAGACCATGGCCTAAATCAGGCACACCTTAGTCTTCAAACTGATGTCATTGCTCTCAGTGCTATGTACTTTTTTTTTATGCACTTGAAAGTTGGGCAATGAGTAAAGAAGACCAAATAAGAATTGATGCCTTTAAATTGTAGTGTTGACAAGAAACATGACATATTCCACAGACTGCTAAAAGGACAGACAAGTCTATCTTAGCGGGAGTGTAACCAAGATGCTACTTAAAGGCAAGGATGATGATGCTTTGACTCACATACATTAAGCCTATTTTCAGAAGCAGACACTTCTTGGAAAAGATACCATACTGGAAAAGGTGGAGGATCAGTGAAAGAAAAGAATACTCTCAACCCGATTGATTGGCACAATGACTGAAAGAATGGGCTTGAGCTTGGTGGAGATCGTGGGTGTGGAACAAGATAGAGAAAGATTCTGAAATGATGCTTATAGGGTCACTGTAAATCGTAGTCAACTCAATGGTACCTAACAACAGCCTCAAAAATCACATACTACAATTCCTTTTGTTTTGAATGGTTACAGATCATTCTCAAGTCTTGGCAGAGTATTTTATAATGATGCAACCACTAGGAGGCAAGGATCAATAGGGGTCATCTTGGAGGATGCTTTACATAATATTTTTAAAGATACAGGGTATATATTTTTCTTATTCTAAACTTCTAGTATTTTCAGCACCATAAGTACCTATGTGAGACTCATCAGAGACAACTAGAACATATACAAAATGTTCTCAATAATGTGGCTAACCTCAAATTTATTTGTATTCTTAATTTTCATCAAAAAAGAAAAAAAAACCTATTTCTTGGAAGTAGAACAGCTCTGCCAAAAATATTTACTGAGAATGCTGTTCTCTAACCTGCTAAAACTGTTTTTGATTGTTTGAAAACAATTTAGAGAATGTAGTCTGAAGCAGAAACATTGCTGTCTTATTCATATTCATTGCAGAAATAATTACAGATTATTGTTGGCAAACTCATAGTATTTTTTTATAAACAAACCAGAAGTGATTCAGTGTAAACTTTGTGTCATATAAAAATTTATGTTCTTATTGATCAGGTCTGCTATTGCTTTCCTGCTACACTCATGGTGTAGTTATTGTTTAATATTGCTTTAACAAAGCCAAGTAAATATTCATACTGTTAACATGATTATTTTTGAAGTTACACTCTGTAGAGCTGTTTGGCCCTATATAAATAATGATGATGTTGTTGTTGTTAGATGTTATCCAGTTGTTTACAACTCATAGCAACTCTGTGAACTCTATGAACAATATACCTGAACCTTGTAGTGCGTTGCACCATCCTCACCATTTCCAATATACACAAGCTTATTGTTACATTTACCCTATCAGTCTGTCTTGTTTAGGATTTTCCTCTCTTTCCCTGACCCTCTACCTTTCCGAGGATGATGTCTTTTTCCAAGAAGTGGCTGCTCCTGACAATAGGCTCGAAGTATGTGAAACAAAGTTCCCCTATCCTTGCCTCTAAAGAGCACCCTGGTTGCACTTCCTCCAAGAAAGACTCATCCTTATTCTGTGTCCAATATTTAGATGTAGAGGAAGTGATAGAAAAGACTATGGCTTGTATCAAGGGCACCTTAGTCTTTAAGATGACATCCTTACTCTTTGGCACTTCGGAGAAGTCCTTGACAGTAGACATTCCCAATGCAACACATCTTTTGATTTCCAATTTTCTCTTACGGTAAGTATTGATTGTAGATTCAGGCAAGATGAAATTGTTGATAACGTCAATCTTTCCTCCTCTATCATGACGTCGCATATTGGTCCAGTGGGGAAGATTTTTGTTTTCTTGATATTGAGATGTAATCCATACTGAAACCTGTAGGCTTTGATCATCAGAATATCTTGTTTAAGTGATTTACCTGTCAATAGTAGGACTCTTGTGGCTTAGTGTTAAAGAACTACATGACCAATCCAAAGGCAGATAGTTCCACTAGTTGCTCTTTGCATGAAAGATAGTCTCCTTCTATATGATTTGTTTTTGTGTACCATAGAGTAGGAACTGACCCATAACTGACCCTTCAGCAGGTTTTTTTATTTGTTTGTTTTTTGTTGTTTTTTTTTTCCCTTCAGCAGGTTTTCAGAGCCAGTTAATTGCACAGAAGGAGATTGCCCATTCTTCTCCTGCAGAGCAGCTGGTGGCTTCCTTGAACTGAATGCCTTCGGAATTTTAGCACAGTTTCTTGGCCCTAGGCCACCAGAGCTCCCTAGTAAGTATGATGCCTCTAAAGCCCAATGGAGGGGCAACTCCGAGTTATTTCTGACTAGGTGGCACATAACAACAACAATATATATTATACTTGCTTTTTAAATAACTTATTGTTTCAATTAATAATATAAATTGCCAGTAAATCTATAATCTTATACAGCTACCCGGCATTTTACTTATATGCACCTATTAGGGGAGCTTTGGTGGCCTAGTGGTAAGAAGCTGTGCTGCAGTCCCAAAGGCATGCAGTTTGAATCCACTAGCTGCTCAGTGGAAGAAGGATGGACAATCTCCTCCCATGTGATTTGCTGCCTCTGCAAAACCACTGGAGGCTCAGCTATAAGTAGGTTCAAACGCAATAGCGCACAACAATAACAACATACATCTATTATATTCAGTGATATTTTGAATAGTATTTATTTGTATATCAATTTACTTTAAGCTAACCCCTAGGTCTTTCTTTTTCTTTCACTTTTGTGTTTCATAATTTATTCCACAAATTCACAATTGATGGAGATCTTAGGTATTTTAAATTTCTGCTATTATACACTCATGCAATGCCTTTGCATTTTAAGGCCAGGGCTTAGTCTCCAGCTTGGAGACTGGGTGAAGCTGCTGGACTCGGAAAGCTGTACTCTCTTGTTTTTTATTTTCTTTTTCTATTTAAGCCTCTTTTTTAGGGTCAACGTGATCTCCTTGAGGGCCTTTGTATTTAAAACTAGGTTGGGCCCTTGAGCCTAGGAACATTCTTTTTTTTTTTTTTGCAGAAGGTCAAGGACTGCGGTCTTTAATATGGACTGAAGGAACATTCTTCTAAGTGGTATAGCACTAGTCTGTCAATTTTCTTTATTGGGGTACTTTGGTGTTGCTATGATGCTGAATGCTGTGCCACTGTTGTGTCAAATGCCATAATGGTTACTCAGTGTGGACAGTGTTTAGTGAAGCTCTCAGACAGACAAGTTTGAACGCAGGAGTGGCATCTACTTCCTAAACAACATGCTTCTGGAAACTCTATGAGCTTAGAGAAATGACGATAGTTATAAAAAGTGTTCAGGCCTTTGGTTCATAGCGTCACTATGAGTTGTGCTCAACTTGATGGCAACCAACAACAGCAACAACAACTATGATACACAATCATGTGATACAGGTTCTTGCACATACTAACCTGTGAGTCCTGTCTTGTATATTATAAGGTCCTTGCTAGTAAGGGTTGGAAAGTGCCTTAGTTTTGCCATGACATTAGTAATACAAAACTAAATAAAACAAAAACCCCAACTCAAACCCATCACTGCGGAGTCATAATCAATTCATAACTGATCTTGCGGTAGGTTTTCAGAGGCTATCAAGTGCACAGGAGGAGATTGTTCGTCTTTTTCCTGAAGAGCCACTGTTAAATTCAAGTCATCAAAGAGGCATCACTCTACGGACTACCAGACTGGGTGGTGTTAAAGAACAGAATGTATTTTTCACAGTTCCAAACCAAGTATGCAAATCAATATAAAATAAAATAAAAACCCAAAGCAACAAAAACCCCCAACCTAGCCCACTGCTATTGAGTGGGTTTCAACTCATAGAGACCTTCCAGTATATTTCTAAAGCTATAAAACAAGACTATTTCTATTTCTCCCATGATGTGACTGTGTATTTGAACTATCACTGTTTGGTTAGCAGACTAATACATTATACACCATGCCACCAGGTCTCTCTCTCTCTCTTTATTTTTTTTACAAATAAAGAGGCTAGACATTGGAATTTAGGATTTATCTCTAGTAGGCTGTCTTTCCTTCTTTATCTTTGTTTTTAGTGTATTCTGGTGAATGTATCTATCTGCATTATTTGTTTTCCACTCTCTATTGTGTACATCCTATTCTGATCCTTTAATATGTCTGGGGTTCTAGCATTGGTACTTATCAACTGACTGATTATATCACTTTACATTACGTTATGAAAGTTGATCACATTATATTTAATGATAAGTGATTAGATTACATTACACACGTTACATTATGAAGAGAATTTGCTCTACTTAAGCCCAACTGATTTAAATAAAGTGACTACACTAGTGTTTGACCAAACCATTGGGAACCATGACTTAGTCAAGTTGACACAGAAATTACCTTATTATTATTATTGTTAACAAAGTTGCCATTTAGTAAGTATTTTTTTATGGGCTAAATACGACAAGCATTTGTTTCAGTTGTTGTTTTTGTTTTCACACAATCGTGAGTAATTGTTGTGGCTCTGTCTTCTATATGAAACAGCACAGAAGTATAAACAACTTGCTAAGATCATGCTGTCATTCAGTGATGGAGTTGGGATTCAAACCCAAATCTTTGGATTTTTAATCTGTTACTTCTCATTCCTCTGCAGGATAACTAGTGGCCTTGTGGAAAGAAGTTGCATGGCAATCCCAAAGGCACATGGTTTAAATCCCCTAGCTGCCAGCCACTATGCAGGGAAGCATGGGTAGTCTCTTTTCATTTGAGTTACTGCCTCTGAAAACCCACTGAAGGGCCAACCACGGGTTGGGTCTAACTCAATGACACACAACCACAATGTAGGATAACTAGGGAGCTCCAATGGCACAGTCTATAAAAAATTGAACTGCTACCTCAACAACTGGACCTCTCTGAAAATTCAAATCTACCAATGGCTCTCGGAAGAAAGAGGGGCAATCTCCTTTCATGCAATTTACAGCCATAAAAACCTGCAGGGAGGTGGATGGTCAGCTTTAAGTCAGTTCCAACTCAATGGCAATGAATAGGTGAGTGTATGGAATAGAAACGTGCAAATCACTCTTGGGATTTTTAGTGTTGTAACTGGATCAACATAATCTAAATGAATTAATTCTTTGGTTTAAAAAGATATATACAGAGGAGGGGAAATATTCTTGGGGGCCTCACCACACTCTAAACCTGACAGTTGGATACAAAGCCTCTGTTTATACTCCCCCTTCTGAGGGGAATAGAATATAAGGATGGAACATAATTCTTATTCTCAAGGATCTTAGAATCTTGTTTGGGAGAGAAATTTACCAATAGGCAGTAATTAGAAAGTAAGGCAGTATTTAATTAAACTCCACATCTAATGACTCAAGCAATAAGTAAATTGCAAATTGTAGGAGAGAAGCCATCAATATGGGTTGGATTCATTCCAGAGAAATTTTAGATGTGTCTAGGTTTGAACAGAGGTGGAGGGAGGAAAAATCAAGTCCAGGTGGGGCCAAAAGAAGTTTGAGAAGAAAGTGAACACACTTGCTTTATGTTTCAGAAAGAAAATGACTGTGTCTGCTTTTCTTTATAAATGAAAAGAACTGTTTGGTGACTTCTTAAAAAAAATTATTAAAAAAACCCCAACAATACAACCCACCACAACATATAACAACTGAAAAATAAGATTCCAAAACATGCACAAAGAAACAAAACTCACCATGGCGTTTTCTCATTTGCACTTAACTCAGAGTTTTTGAGCCCTTTTTCCTGGTGTGGATGTTGCCACAGGCTCCTGACATTCTTAACTTGATTGGATCCCTGCAGTGCAGTCTACTTCAGACTACCTTTTTTAGACCACTTGAAAGTTTTTCGATTTATTCAGCAGAATACATCAGCCTGTCAGCTTTGGAGAGCTGGAGCCTGCAGAAGATATATCTTTCCTCTGCAGGTGGCACTGGCTGCCAATTTTTCTTTGAGGCAAGCTCTGAGAGGGCAGGAGAGATATTTTGGGGCAAGGAGCCCTTCCTTCCTCATCCTCTTCAAATCAGATGGCAGGGGACACACATTCCACACATACATACTCAGCCTGCTGAGGGGGAAAGTAGAATGTAAAGTGTTGAAGTTCGGAGAAAGCCTCTGTGGTTTGAGTGCCAATCACATTTGAGTTGATTTTCTTGTCCACTGTCCTATCTAGATAATGGCTGTACCGGCTGTGTGTGTCAGGAGGAAAGCCTATTGTGTTATTTCCTTGCTTTGTTATTAGCAAATTACTTTTTGCTTAAACTAGGTCATCCCATTTCTCCTTCTTGGCTGGGCAATTTATCTGCCTCTGTCATTTCCTAGATGTTGATATCAATGTCACTTTGCCTCAGATGGTGTCCCTTGAGTCCTTGAAGTCCCTGCTATCTGTCTTCTCTTTGATTATTTGCCATCTACTCTGCCGAGTGGCTTCACTCTCTTCCTGCTGTCCATCCTCATCACACAAGCAATCTGCTGCGGCTGAACTGCCAGGAGCCTTCCCCACTGGGCTGCAGGGAGGAAGTGGAGAGATTTCCTCGGGGATTGTCAGAGACCTCTAGAAGGTGCCTCCACTTACTCTGATGGCACATGACAGAACCTGAAGGCAAAGCAAACCCACTGCTGTCAGTTTCACTAAGTGGACTTTATAAGGTGAAACGGACATCAAAAGTAATAATAGAAGGAGGAAAGGACTTCTATTTCCCACTTTTGTGCTTTCACTCTTCCTCTTTGCGGAGATGAATATTTTTCTTCTTTGTTTTTCAAAGTGAGTCACCAAGAGATTAGTTAAAAGTTCTTTTTAAAAAAAGAAAACAGATGGATTATACTTCCAGGCCTAGTGACCTTAAAACACTCAATTCTCATTGGTTGCCAAGTCGAGACTGACTAATAGCTGCCCCTCGAGCTGGTTTTTGGAGGCTGTCAATCTCACTGGAAGAGATTACCCATCTTTTCTTTCCAAAGCTGCTAGTGGAATCAAACTGCCACAGGAAGGCTGGCTTTGAGTTAACAATGCAGCTCTCTACAAACAATACCACCTAAGCTCCCTACGCCTGGATTTGACTGCTCAGCCCTCTTCCCTTGTTTGTAAGGGGGAAAAGTCCTTAAACTTTGCAGACAAATGGGTTTTGAGGCTATTCATAGTCATCTTGTCAAAATGGCAGCAGAAGGAGAATGGGCTTATGGTACATGGCTCTGTTTTTAACAAGCAACATTTAGTAGTAATGAGGACTGTACACTATTAATAAAACAGCTAAGAAAAGTACTGGAGAATTATGGTGGCTAATGGTCTGAAGAACATTTACTATAAACCCGATTTTATGATACATTTTAGAAGAGCAATTTGATCATAAATATTCACTCTCTCGTGACATGTTACACATAAAGTCTGATCCCAGGAACATCTTTAAAATACCTTCTGAAATTTTAAGAGACAGGAATAGATAGCTTTCACACGCTAGGGAAGTTCTCATATGCCTTTGCTACTCTTGGAGTAGGTTCTCTCAGTTCAATTATTTCTACTAGAGATTTACCCTTAGGGGAAACTCACTGTAAAGTGAAAAGGTCAACTCACTGAGAATATTTAAACTTCTATAAAAGGATGAGGTATTCTGTTGGGTGGAAGGTGGCTCACAGGTGTCTTGGCTTAGAGTTTCATTTAATCACAAGGATTTCCAACTATGTCTCGAATCAGAACAGACAGACCTTTAATCATATAATCTTTCCCTTAAAATTGTGTGTGCATAAGATGAGGGTTTTCTATCTTCTCTTCTATCTACAGGTAAAAACAACTCTTAGTTCAAGCTTCCCTTGTTTGTTATTATTTTGTGCCATAGAGTCATAGAGTCAGAAATGACCCAGAGCTGACCATCCAGCAGGTTTCAAAAGGCAGTTAATCGTTTGAGAGGAGATTGCCCAACCTTCCCCTGCAGAGCCGCTAGTAGATTTGACCCACATGCCTTCCAGATTGCCGCACAGCTTCTTGCCACTAGGGACACCAGAGCTCCATAAACTTCCGTTCTTGTTATGTGCCTTTGAATCGTTTGCGATTCATAGTGGTCCTGTGTACAACAGCTCTGAACCTTGCTCTATCCTGAGCCAATCTTTCTACCTCCGTCGCACCTGCCCCCATAATTTCAGTCACTGAGTCAATCCATCTCAACAAGCTGTCTTTCCACCCTCTCAAGCATAATGTCCCTCTCCAAGGACTGGTCCCTCCTTGCAGCATCCACCTTTTCACCTGAACTCCTAAGAAAATATACTACTATGTTAATATATTATGTCCACTGTAAAAAAAATGTTGTTGTTGTTATGTGCCGTCGAGTCGTTTCCGACTCATAGCGACTCTATGCACAACAGCCCTAAACCCTGCTCTATCCTGCACCAACCCCACTGCCTCTGACACACCCATCCCGATTACCCCAGTCACTGAATCAATCCATCTCATAGAGGGTCTTCCCCTCCTGCGCCGTCCCTCCACCCTCCCAAGCATGATGTCCCTCTCCAAGGACCCGTCCCTCCTGGCAACATGTCCAAAGTATGTCAGACGAAGCCCCAGAATCCTTGCCTCCAAGGAGTAGCTTGGTTTAATCCTCTCCAAGATGAATCTGTTTGTTTTCCTGGCAGTCCATGGTACATTCAGTACCCTTCTCCAGCACCACAGCTCAAAAGCATCCACTCTCCTTCTGTCCTCCCTAGTCATTGTCCAACTCTCTGATGCATAACAAGCGATTGCAAAGACCATGGCCTGTATCAGGCACACCTGAGTCTCCAGAGAGACACTGTTGCTCCTGAGTACCTTTGAGAGGTCCCTAGCAGCAGACTTTCCCATCGCGATACGCTTTTTGATTTCCTGACTGCTGGTGTTCCACTTCTTCTTGTTGTTGTTATGTGTCATCAAGTCACCTGACTTATAGTGACCCTAATTACAACAGCCCTAAACCCTGCTCTATCCTGTGCCACACTTACTGTTTCTAACACACTTACCCCAACTACTTCAGTCACTGAGTAAATGCATCTCACTGAGGGTCTGCCTAACTTGTGCTGTCCCTCCACACTCCAAAGCATGATGTCCCTCTCCAAGGACTGATCCTACCTTGAAACATGTCCAAAGTATGTCAGATGAATCTTCAGAATCCTTGCCTCCAAGGAGCAACCTGCTTTCACTCTCTGTAGGACGAATCCGTTTGTTTTTCTAGCAGTCCGTGGTATAGTCAATATTTTTTTCCCATGCCACAGCTCAAAGGCATCAATTCTCCTTCTATTATCCCTAAGTAATTTCAAAGACTATGTCCTGGATCAGGCACACCTTAATCTCCAGACACATCGTTGCACTTCAGTACTCTGGAGAGGTTCCTGACAGCAAACTTTCCCAATGCAATTCGTCTTTTGATTTTCTGGAGGCTGGTACCAAGAGTGTTGATTGTGGAGCTGTTAACAATCTCAATCTCTTCATCATCTATCATGATGCTGTCGATGGGCGCATTTACTCCTTTCTTATTGGCATGGTTGGGTTGCAAAGATCAGGTAACTATGCAAAATCAGTGTTATGTGAAAATGGAGGACAACAACAGAATATCACAAATAAAGAATGACTACGTTATTTCACATCTACTTACTTTTATGATTACACAACTGCCTAACCACTGAAAATCTGCCTTGGTCAAGTTGACACATAACCTTAACCATGACAGCTAATGTTACTCTTGCTTTGTACCTCAGCATTCACTATTATGAGACATGCTTTGCTAATATATAAAATATTTGGGTAATAGATTTTTCACTATTGCCATAAATATGATAGGTTGAACAATGAAAACAGTGATGATTAGATGCTCATTCATTTTAAATAGTTTGTAAATCAATGATAATATCATATTGGTTAATAGTTCACCAATATAGAGTTTAGAAATACATAATTGTTAACCATAATAAATGTGAATCCATATTCCAAACAGTCTTGACAAATGCAATACTTTTAGTTGCCAGATAATAGTTTTTTACTATTTGGGGAAAACTTTATGTCAGGAATAGGAAAAGTGTCAGCTCTGCCATTTACTGGTCACTTGTATTTACATTACCTGTTGCCATTCAGCTGATTCCAACTTATGGAAATTCCATGTATTTCAGTGGAGCAGTGCATTCCATAGAGTTAAAATAATTGACAGAAAATCTCATAAACTTTCATAGTCAGTCTTACTGCAAGTCAAGCATGTCCACTCTGCTTGAAGTGAACAAACAAATTTCAGTGCCTTCACTCTATTAAGCATCTCATTTTCCTCTCAAGAGAGTGACTTTATCTGTTGTTGTTAGGTGCTGTTAAGTGAAGGGTAACTCATAGTAACCCTATGAACAACATATCTGAATCCCCCTATGAACAACATATCTGAATCCCTGTCCTATCCTGTGTTATCCTCATCATTTCTAACACATCTATTGCTCCAGTTACTGTGTCAATTCATCTCATTGAGGTTCTTCTTTTCTTTTGCTGATCCTCCATCTTTCCAAGCATGATGTCCCTCTCTAAGAAACAGCCTCTCGCAACAACATGCCCAAAGTATCTGAGATGCTATCTTTGTCTCCAAGACACATTCTGGCTTCACTTTCTTTAAGACATATCTGTTCGTTCTTTTGACAGTCCATGGCATATTCAGTAACTATCTCTAACACCACAGCGCAACAGCATCAGTTATTCTGTTATTCTTATTGACTGTTCAGCTCCCAGAAGCACAGAAAGTGATTGAAAAGATCACGGCCTTAGTCTTAAAACTTACATATTGCTCTTCAGTAATTTGAAGTAGTCCCTGACAGTAGACTTGAGACTGCAATATATCTCCTGATTGCCTGACTTCTGGTACGAAGGATGTTGATTATAAATTAAGGTACAATAAAAATCATTGATAGCTTCAATCTTTTCTCCAACTATCATGATGTTGCTTATCAGTTCAGAGGTGGCAATTATCTTACCCATAGATGAAAAGTGTATCATTATTAGTACAAATAGTACAATAATCTAAAAGATCTCAAACTTAAACTCTTAGTCAAGTTGGAACTGACTCTTAACTGACCCTCTAGATAGAAGGTTTTCAAAAGACTTTAAATTGCATAGAAGAGTCCATATCTTTCTCCCACAGAACGATGGATGGATTTGAACCACCAGAAAGCACATTTGAGTTAGCTGTGTAATTCTTTATGAATTATGCCACCATAACACTCTAGTTGTAGTTATTGTTACTATATGCTATTGAGTTGCTTGCGATTTATAGTGATCCTATGTACAACAACTCTAAAGCCTGCCCTGTTCTGAGCCAGTCTCACTGACTCCAACACATGCTCACTGACCAATTATCAATCCATCTCATCCAGGGTCTTCCTCTCCTGCACTGTCCCTCAACCCTTCTGAGTGTAATATTCTTCTTCAAGGGCTGGTCCCTCTTGGCTACATGCTCAAAGGATGTGAGATAGAGCTTCAATATCCTAGCCTCCAAGGAGAAACTTGGTTTCACCCTTTCTAAGACAGATTTATTTGTTTTCTTGGAGATACGTGATATGTTCAAGACTCTTCTCCAGCATGACATATAAAAGGCATCAATTCTTCTTCTATCATCCTTAGTCAATGTCAGCTCTTTGATTTCATAGCAAGTAATTGTGAAGACTATGGCCTGGATCAGGTGCATCTTAGTCTCTAGACTGACATTGTTACTTCTAAGTACTCTGGAGAGGTCCCTGACAGTAGATTTTCCCAGTGCAAATTGTCTTTTGATTTCCTAAAATATTAATTATTTTAATTTTAAAATATAAATTAAAAAAATAAATATTTTATTTCAAATTCCCATAAATTTCCTTGCATACATCCTTTGGATATACAACTTTGGATACCACTTTAATTTGACAGAATGATATAATTGAGAGCCTAAAGAAACTATTCATTTAAGATAAGCCTGATTTTACTTCAATGGACGTGAGAAAAGACAAAATGTCATGATTGAGTAATCCCAGTCGATTCCCAATTAAAAAACAGTAGCTGCAAGTCTTGACCACTGTTCAGAATTACCTCATTTAGCTCTGCTGCTCTGTATGAATTCCATAAGTTCCAACTTTTTAAGGAGGAAAATTACAGCAATTAAATCCTAATTGAGCTGTTTAAAGTACACTTTTAAAAAATCTCAAATTAGTTTTTGCTGAGGTATAGCATTGGACCCATTAAGTAATATCTATGAGAAAGACATTTTCACTATACTTACCCAAGTAGTGTGTCAAGCAAAAACGGCTGAAAAGCTGGACTTGAAGTAGAACCCAGCATCAAGAATGGAGGAACCTCATTAACCATCTGCCCTACACAGGTGATAAAACCGTGATTAAAGCATGGAGGCTGGGAAGCTCTTCCTGAAGAAGATTGAAGGCATGCTGTCTTCAGCATGGAGAAAACTCAGAGAAAGAAAACAAAGTCTTTACAACTGGACCAAAAAGTAATATCATGAGAAATGAAGAAAATATTGAAATAGTTAAGAATTCAAGGGTTTTTTTTGATCCTTAACCAATACGTGGAGATGTAGGAGTCAAGGAACAAAAAGACATATTGTATTGGACAACTCTGCCACAACAGACCTCTTGAAAGTATGAAAAAGCAAATGGATCATTTTAAGAACTAAAAGTCAAGACGATATTTTCAGTTGCCTCATAGGTACACGACAGCTGGACAACAAATACCGATGATGAGAAAAGAATTGATGCTGTGGGTGAATAGACAATGAGCTGCCCAAAGAACCAATAAACCTATCTTGGAAGAAGTACAGTCATGATTTTCCTTGGAAGCAAGGAGGTAAGACTTCATAGCTACATGTTATCAGAAGGGACCACCCTGGAGAAAGATGTCATGCTTGGTAAAGTAGAAGGTCAGGAAAAATGTGGAACATACTGAAAAACAAAACAACAAAGGGCTCAAACATAGCAACGGTTATAAGGATGGTACAGGACCAGGGAGTTTGGGTACTGTTAGGCACAGGATCACTATGAGTCAGAATTGATTGATGACACCTAACAACAACAACGATAGTGAGTGCAGAGAATAGAAATAATGACATGAGGTGCAGGTAAAAGAAAGTATTCCAGAACTGGGTTTGTGAGTGGCAAGATGGTTCTAACAAAGACACAGCACAAATGCTTTGTGAGTGTTAGAGAATGGGAATGTTTGCTAATGCAATTGTTATTTGAAAACTGTGCATAAAGGAGATTTAAAGTGTTATATTGAGGAGGAAGCAAGACTTAAAACTCCTGATTACTCTCCAGTGATTTTAGTTATTAAAAAAATGACTGTTTCTTATATAAATTTGAAAAGCCCTATTCTATGTAGCTGTAAGTTTAAAATTCTTTTTTTGTAAGTATTTTCTTAAAAGCTTGGGGTATATATTTAACTCTAGGTAAAATAGCAATAGTCTCCTCTAATGTAGGGATAATTATAAGAGTCTGTTTTCTCTATTTTCTCCTCTCACTATTTAGTACTTATTTTAAAGAATAAATCACCTACCAATGTTAGAAGCAGCGCTTATATGATACAGAAGCACCAAAGGGCCCCCTGATGTTATGTAAAGGAACAATTTATGGTAAAACTATTTTCAGATTATAATTTAGGATGTTTGGAGACGTATCTGAACTATTCAAGTTTATTTGTACCAAAGAGACTACTGTCAGGAGATGTGACTTCTTAAGATATAAATCTGTTAAAAATTTTATCCTAAGTCTCTTTTTATGTATTGTGTTAAATCAGTCGGTGGATTTGGGAATAGGTACAATGAAGAGTCTTTGTTATCCTCAAAACTCTCTTGATAAAAACATTCTTTTCTTTCTTACTTATGTTGCATCGATGAGACATTAAAAATGCTGAATGTATTCCATTCACATATTATATATCCCTTGGACATCAAGCAGATTTTGAATTACCTTGCAGTGTGAGAATTACATCTCTCTCTCTTTATTTTTATCAAAGTGCTATTCAACTTTTTTGCCTTTGCATGGGAAAAAGTGTATCAGAATCATGCCATTCCTACAGATGAAGGTAAGGCAATAAAAATATCCCTATAAAATCAATTCATGTTATTGTTATGAGAATACTAAATAAATTAATGTGCAGTAAAAATATCTATTTGACTTTTTTTTTTAAGGAAAAGGTCTAATTAATAGCTGGTTTAAATAATACTGAGAAAAAGATGGAGAATTTAGCATCATGTGATTTATCACTTCCAAATCCTCACTGTTGTTGTTGTTAAGTGCTGTCAAGTAGTAGATGACTCATAGCGACCCTATGAATGAAAGACCTGAACACTTGTACAACTTTCGTCGTTTCTCCAAGTTCATAGAGTTTCTGGAGGTAAGCTATTTCAGAAATGGATGCCACTCCTGCTACTAAGCTTGTTTTAATTGGGGAACTCCACCAAACACTATCCATTATGGGAAACCATTATGTGACACATCAGTGTCACAGTGTTAACATCACAGAAACCCTCTTGATAACAAGTCCAACATATGTGGAATGAAATCTCATCATACGGCTGCACTCTATCCAGTGTAGTTTTTTTGACAGTTCATGGGATGTTCAATACTCTTTGTCAACATTACAATCCAAACCAGCAAGTCTTTGGCATTCCTTATGTATTGTTCAACTTTCACATGCATATGAAGTAATTGAAATAAAAAGAAAAAAAAATCAAGCCAGATTTAGAAGAAGCCATAGCACCAGGGTTATAATTGCCAATGTCTGATGGATCCTGGCTGTAAGTAAAGAATACCAGAGGAATATGTATTCATGCTTTATTGACTATGCAAAGTCATTTGACTGTGTGGATCATAATAAATTATGGCTGACATTGAGAAGAATGGGAAGCCCAGAGAACTTATTTGTGCTCATGCAAACCTATACCTGGATCAGGAGGCTGTTGTGTGAACAGAGCAAGAGAACAACTTGGTTTAAAATTAGGAAGGGTTATATTCTCTCTCCGTACCTATTCTATTTGTATGCTGAGCAAATTATTTGACAAGCTGTACTCTATGAAGGAGAATGTGACATCATCAATAACCTGCATTATGCAGATAATACAACTCTACTTGCTGAAAGTGAGAAGGACTTGAACCACTTGCTGAGTATCAAAGAATACAGCCTTCAATATGGATTTAATCTCAATGTTAAATAGGGAAAGATTCTTACCACTGGACCAATAGACAGCATCATGATAGATGGAGAAAAGATTGAAATGATCAACAGCTTCATCTTATTTGGATTCACTATTAACATCCATGGTATTAGTAGTCAGGAAATCAGGAGATGTATTGCATTGGAAAAGTCTGCAGTTAGGGAACTCTTCAACTTATTGAAGAGTAATGATGTCCGTTTGAGGATTAAGATATGTTTGATCCAAACCATGCTCTTTCTGATCACTTGCTATGTGTCTGAAAAGGGGACAATGAATTGAGATAACAGAAGTATTGATTCCTTTCAGTGGTGGTGTTAGAGAAGAGTGCTGAATATCTCATGGACTGCAAATAAAGAACAAACAAATATGTCAGGGAAAGGATGAAGCCAGAGTGCTCTTTGGAAGTAAGGATGTTGAGGCTTTGCCTCATATACTTTGGACATGTTGCTGGGAGGTACTATTCCTTGGAGGAGGACATGATGCTCAGAAAGGTGGAGGGTCAGTGAGAAGAGGAAGACCCTCAACCAAGTGGACTGGCACAGTGACTACTGCAATGGACTCTTGTGTGTCAGAGGTGTGAGGACAGCGTCAGACAGGACAGAGTTCAGATCTGTTGTTCATAAGGTTGTTATGGGTTGTACTCATACAGATTTGCCCATTTTGCAAGACATTTTTTGATTCTTGACTGCTACTTCCATGGGTGTTGGTTGTAGATCCAAGTTCATGATATTTCTGATAACTTCAATCTTAAAATTCTTGATAACTTCAGTCTTTTCTATCTCTCCACTTAATACAAAATTGTGCAGAAAGACAGGATTTATTGAGTGAAATATTAAAGGTTTATTGGAGAGATTGCATTAATCAATATTACAGGTTATTAAGCCACACTGAAGTTATTACACTGATTAGAGTGCCCTGAAGTGAAGTAACAAAGTAGAAAAATCAAGCTGGACTAAGTAACTGTTGTATAACAGGGCATGTGATTCACAAATCAGGCTCTAGGGAAAAAAAATAATCAGAGTTTCAGTGAAAAGGGCCTTAACTCTAAAGATTTAGTCACCTACAGGCATGATTTTTTGTTTTTGCTTGTTTATTTTAACATATGAAGGATACTCTCTCAAGTTAAGCTTTATGAGGAAAAACTCTTTAATACATATGAAGTGGAATAGTTTGATAGGGAAAATTATCTATAAGTAGCCCAAGAAATCCAGTGATTTATATTGCGGTCACATCTGCCACAACTGATTCACCACCCCTTTTCAGCATAGAATCTATCCTTTTGAAAACTTTTCTTTGAAAGAAATTTCATTATGTCCAATACCTAAGCTGAATCAACCTTTGCAATGTATAATAATTTCCCCATATTTCTGATAGGTGCATTTTACTGTGACAAATGCAGCATCTAGTATTCAGCTGCAGAGTTCAGTAATATAGCAACCCTTATACCATATCCTCAGCTAATCGGGATGCACAATGACTTTTAAAATGCAGGTTGATACAAGATTGTGATGTCTCAGTAAATTCATGCAGTAATTTTTCCCTTTCTTCCTTTCTTTAATAATATTAAACCTCGAAGTTAGAACCAAAGAAATTTCCTAAAAGCATTCTAAAAAATATCCGTGTAAAAATACATATTTATTAGGTCTAAATATTATGCTTCTACTACTTTTTTTCCTCTGGAAAATAAACTCTTTAATAAACACAAGAGGAAGAAATAAATAGATTAACCATGAGAAAGGTCATGGCTTGTCTGTTGTAATACAGTCTGATCACCCAGTGATTGATTTCGTAAAAGAATACATATCCATGACTCTTACAGACATACTGCCATCCTGCATCTATAAGGGAACTTGTAATTCTAAGGTCATTCTGAGTGCCTAAATCTTTGTGGTTCTCAGGAAATCTTGAAAGTTCAATACGCTTTGAACTTTTTGTGGACTGAGGTTTTTTAAGCTGTGAAAAGTATTACATAATAATTACTTAACAGTACTACAGATTTTTTCCATCACCAATATCTTTGCTTTCATTCTGGCAACAAATCAAAGACAACTATTTTCCGTATAATAATCAATTGGTTTAATTTTCTATTTCTGGCTCTCTGACCTTGAGAGTTGTTTGTTTTTTTTCTTAAAAAAAAAACCAACTGGTCAACTTTGGTTCTTGATTCCAGTCAAAATAGGGCTAACCACTTGCTATCTCTGACTGTTAATATAAAGATGCAAGCTACTCTGTGATTTCTTCTTTCATCTCTTGTAATGCAGTCACACTTCTCTCTCACAGCTCTTGCTCTGGCCCCAAAGACCCCGTGTTGTTGTTCCGGTTGTGTGCCTTTGAGCTGGAACCAACCCACAGCTGTAATGGGGGTAGGTGTGTTGGAGACAGTGAGATTAGCTCAGGATAGGGCAACGTTCAGAGCTATTATTGGGCATATACTCACTATGAGTCACTGGTGACTCGATAGCACATAACAATTCCCACAGAGCAGCAGGTGGATTTGAACCACATGACTTTGGGATTACAGCACAGCTTCTTACCACTAAGCCTGTCCTAAATGAAGTTAAATAATTAAGCACTGAGCTTGTGCCACATCAGCCACTACCTGACATTCTTTTTCCTTAAATGAAACAGTATGAGAGTTGAAATTTCACTTATAAAATGCTCTAGTCCACCCCCATCCCACCACCCCCTATTTATCTTGTTCTGAACTATACTACAACCACCATACTTTGCACCATTGATACTATCCCCACAGGAGCAAAAATGATTTTTCATGGGAAAAACTAATATCTGTTAGGTTGTTCTTAGGTACCCACAAATCAACTCCATCCCATAAAGACCCTGTGAACAACAGATTTGAATCTTGCACTATCCTGCACCATTCTCATCATCTCCATCATACTCAAACCTAGTGTTAAAATTACTCTCTCAATCCCTCTCATTGAGGATCTTCTTCTTTTTCTCTGACACTGCACCTTTCCCAGCATCAAATCTTTTTTCAAAGACTGGACCCTCTTGAAAAGGCAATCATGGCTTGACCCTCTCACCTAGGAGTTTTGAACTTGAAAAGGACAGGATTAAGTAAGCTTGGGACAATTTTTTGTTGTCTACTGTTAAGTCTCACCAATGGACCAATTGGCAGCATCAGGATGGATGGTGAAGAGACTGAGATTGTTTACAGCTTTAGTCTGCTTGGCTCCACAATCAACACTCTCAGCACCAGCAGCCAGGAAATTAAAAGACGTACTGCAATGCGAAAGTCTGCTGTTAGGGACCTCTCTAAAGTACTCAAGAGCAACTATGTTTCTCTGGAGACTAAGGTGTGTCTAGTACAGGCTATGGTCTTTGCAATCACTTGTTATGTGTCAGATATGTGGACAATGACCAGGGAGAATAGAAGAATTGATGGTTTTGAGCTTTGGTGTTGGAGAATAGTGCTGAGGGTGCCATGGACTGTTAAGAAAACAAACAGATTCATCCTGAAGAGGGTTAAACTGGGCTGCTCCTTGGAGGTAAGGATTCTGAGGCTCTGTCTGACATACTTTGGTCATGTTGTAAGGAGAGACCAGTCCTTGGAGAGGAACATCATGCTTGGGAGGGTGGAGGGCAGGCTCAGGAGGGGAAGACTCTCTAGGAGATGCATTGATTCGGTGACTGGGGTAATCTGGATGAGTGTGTCGGAGACAGTGAGATCGGCACAGGGCAGAGCAGAGTTTAGAGCTGTTGTACATAGGGTTGCTATGAGTCACAAGCGACTCGACGGCCCGTAACAAAAACAACTGTTGAGTCAGAACCAACTCATAACTGACCCTCCAGTGGGTTTTTATAGGCTGTTAATTGCTCAGGAGGGCACTGTACATCTGTCTCCTGCAGAACAGCTGATGGATTTGAATTGTGTGTTTTGGGGTTGGCATCACAGTCCTTCACCACTGAGACACGAGAAATGGTATTTGTTAGGAAGTGCTCAGATGGCTCATCTACTTTGTTACCTTGAAGAGAATGTGATCACGTCGTGGTGTTTTATGCATGTATTTATGTATTTATTTTCTAGATATTACAGGTTTTCTTTCTTTTTTAAAATCTGTTCATGGTCTTTTTAATTTTTTTTTTTAATTTATACTGATTTATTTACAAAGTTCGAATCCATTGTTTTCCACAAGAGGTCCTTCCCATTTCCTTCACCTCCCTATCAAATTGTGCAACCCTCTTATTAACACCCTCTCCCCCCAATTCTCACCCCTCTGTTTCTACCCTTCCCCCTCTTGGATCCTCATACTCATTCCACAATGATGGTTTTATACAGAATTTGTCCTTGTGGGACTGAGTTAGTTCACTCAGCATAATGCTCTCCAGTCCCTCCCAAGTTAGGTAGTAATTTACAAAATCATTACTCCTGCATGCTGTATATTATTCCATTGTATGGATGTAAGCTGTGGTTTTATATTTGAGGTTCTCTTTCATATGTTTAAGGGGTACAAGGTAGCTAGGATTTCTCTGAATTTTTGATGGTTAAAAGCATAGACCTTGAAATTAAAAAAAAAAAAAACTCTTTAAAAAGTTTTGTCTTAGAAACCTACATAATAATAATATATAGTCATCATATATTTAGAACATATTGAAACATATACATATTTTATATGCTAAAAATAATATATGACATTCTATGTGAAAGTAGGAGTGGCATCCAATTCCTAAATAACATGCCTCTGGAAACTCTATGAACTTTGATAAATGTCGATAATTATAGGGGGCTTCAGGCCTTTTGTTCATAGGGTCACTATGAGTTGTGATCGACTCCAAGGCAATCAGCAACAATAATATATGCAGAAGATAATAGTTTCTGCATTCTCACCTCAATTTCCAATAATTAAGAAGGGTACCAAATGTGTGGTGGTGGTGTTATGTGTCGTTGAGTCACTTGCTACTAGCGACCCTGTGTACAACAGCCCTGAAACCTGCTCTATACTTTGTCGACTTTAATGTCGTCCACATACCAACACTCATTGTCCCAGTCACTGTACCAATCTATCTCATCCATGGTCTCTCTCTTTCTCTGTCCCTCCACCCTTACAAGCATGATGTCCCTCTCTCATGACCAGTCCCAAAGTATGTCAGACAAAGCCTTAGAATCCTTACCTCCAAGGAGCAGGCTGGCTTCACCCTCTCTAGGATGAACCTGTTTGTTCTCCTGGCAGTCCATGGTACATTCTACACTCTTCTCCAGCACCACAGCTCAAAGGCATCAATTCTCTTTTCATCATTCTTTGTCATTGTCCAGCTCTCTGGTACATAGCAAGCAATTGTGAAGTCTATCGCTTGGATCAGTGAATATAGAATGAATATATACACTATCTTTTTTTTT
>NW_006399874.1:7594401-7597483 GCF_000299155.1 Elephantulus edwardii
CATTTTGAATAATATTGCATGAGTTCCTTGTTTTTCAATGCAGCATAGTATTCCATTGTGTGAATATACCACAGCTTCTCTATCCATTCGTTTATACACTATCTTCTTGATGTTTGAGTTATAATGTGGTTCCAAAAATGGACTAATCATATGTGGATATCTTGCTAGAAGTTCAGCCAGTGTTGGGGAAATTAATTGGAATGTGGGATGACGTATTCTCTAAGCATGAATATTAGGATATATTGATAATGGAGGTTAATGAAAGCAAGGGAAAAAAACCTTATTTGACTACTATTTCTTGAGCTTTTCAAAGAGTAATTTTAATTTACTTAAAGACCATTTTTCATAATGCTTAATAATGGGTTACATTTTCTTCTCCTATCTTCCATTTAGTCATTTTTTTACTCTCTGTATTTACGTTACTCCCCTAACCACCATTTACCTCAATGTCTTTTATACTCTTCCTGTGACAGATAGCCATAATAACAGCTCCTAACTCACTGCTCTTTTGCATTGTGACCCTGCCTTTCACCTATCCAGTGGGAGAATCAGGTCTAGCTAGTGTTTTAAGTTCTGTTAAACAAAAAAATTTATAAATCCACTCATTGTTGTGGAGTTGATTTGCACACATAGCAACCCTAGAATACAGAATGTAATACTCCATAGGGTTTTCTAAGCTGTAACTTTTTATAGAAGTAGGATGTCATATTTTTCCCCCACAGAGTAGCTCATTGTTCTGAATCACTGAACTTCTGGTAGCAGATAAGCCTATTAACAAGTGTACCAACCAGGGTTTCTTCTTAAAGTCTTTAGGAATTAAATCATTACAATAGCCACATGAGGTAGTACTATTATTATCATTTTACATATAGTCAAGTTTACAAAAGTTTAAAGGTTATGTAAGAGCAACATTTGTGAAGTAAGGATTACAGGAGATAGAATTGGCTAATATTATTATTTTTTGCATACCATTCAGTAAGAACTGACTCATAATTGACCCTCCAGGGGGTTTTTGGAGGCTGTTCAGTTGCATGGGTGGAGATTGCTCATCTATCTCCCAGAGAGCAACTAGTGGATTCGAACCATGTGCCTTCGAGTTGGCAGCGCAGTTCCTTACCATTAGGCTAATACTTTATATACTTTTGTTACTCTTCTAATTTGGTATTTCTCTCCTTCTCATTTTACATATTTTTTCTAATTCTCAAGCATATTGTTCTCGAAATGCATTTCCCAGTTTCCTTTTATCTTTTAGTTTTTATATTATTACACTTCTTTTTAAATCTCTAATTCTACTTATAAATATTTATCTTAAATAACTTCATATTTTTATATGACTTTACTTATATTTTAGAGAATTTTTTTTAGTTATTTGTTTTGAAGACATTTTTCATCTCAAATTGTACCTGTTGTCTCTTATTTTTAAGTCAATGTTGAATTTTTACTGTATTTTCAGATTTATTTTGCTTTATTTTTTACCTTTGTCTTTTATTATATCCTGTTAACAGTTTTAAAACTGTCAAACTTTGATCATGACAAACATTCTTCATGGTATTCCTAATTGGTTTCTCTGATTTATATCATCATCTTGTACACAAAAATGGGCCCCAAGGCCTGCAAGTTTTAACCTGGTTGAGCTCAGCTTGCTAGATCTAGAATAAAGTTTTAAAGCTATAAAAGTGGATTTGGACTTTTAAGTATTTTGTTTTACATTTTGAGATCGATTATCTTCCTTTGAGGATGACCTCTGAACCAAGCATTCTGTTATGGCGTGTGACCAGTTGGGCTCATTAAAGAAGAAAATACTGATCTAGTGACTTTACAGGGTTGTTGTTTTAAAATTTTTTTTATGTGGTACTATGAGAAAAGTTAGAACATTTATTTTTCTGCATTCACAGACCTAGGCTTTTTATTGTTCCTGAGGAAAGAAGGAAAAAGATAAACTGGTTAGGCTTTGTCTTGTTATTGAACTCTTTGCCTTATACCATGGGTATTTTTCCTAACCTTCCTCACTACCTTCAAAGTGCACCCTACATTCTGAACACATGTACTTCTCTTTTTCATGCTGACTACAAAAGTCAAAGTCATTGGAATTAAGAAGGAACACCCACTGGGTTTTCAGGGGCTGTAAATCATGTGGGAGGAGATGGGCTATCTTTCTCCTGGATAGTAACTGGTGGATTTGAATCTTCTGCCTTTGGGTTGGCAGTATAACTTTTTACTTACTAGGTCACTAGAGTTCCCTTGATGCTGCCTTAGTAATTACTTATTTTGTGTACTCTCTGACTGAACTCATTACTGGTCACTGATTACTGGGTGCAATACTAAACTGAAGGAGCCATTTCTGAGAGTGAGTGCAATGGGTCGTGTCTCTGAGAGCTTTCCACTTAGAACCAGATTCAAGAACATTGACGAATATTTGAGACACATTTCCTCCCTGGTGGAGTAGATTATAACATAGATCATTTAATGTACAAACTTCCCTGTTGATATAATCTCACAAAGATTGCTTTGGACAAAATATCAAGAAACCTCAAGAACTCATACTCATAGCTGTTGCATCAGGACTGACTCATAGCAGATGCTCTGGCAGGTTGTCAGAAAATGGAACTTGCATGGGAGAAGATTGTCCATCTGTCTCTTGGGGAGCTGCTGGTGGAGTCAAGCCACTAGTATTGGAGTTGGCAGCACAGATCCTTACCCACCAGGTCACCAGTACATACAAAAAGTTGATAATACCCCATTATTTTGATCTTTAGGAGAAAAAAAGTAAACGAGAGATGATATTATACATAATTAGGTTGATGACATGATTAGTGAGAAAAAAGGACACTTTAAAAATATATTGGCAACCGAGGTATGGCGCTTTCTCAAAAAAGTTGCAAATAGAGATACCATTTGACCCAGCAGTTCCACTACTGGGAATATATCCCAAAGAGACGATAACTGACATCCAAGCAGATATATGCACACCCATGTTTATCGCAGCTCTGTTCACAATAGCAAGGAGTTGGAAACAACCCAGCTGCCTATCAACAAATGAATGGATAGAGAAGCTGTGGTATATTCACACAATGGAATACTA
>NW_006399874.1:7597783-7602793 GCF_000299155.1 Elephantulus edwardii
GGGATTGTGTCCCAGGGAGGGATTGTTTCTTTTACTTTTGAAAGAGAGGAGCGAACTGGGGGGCGGGGGGAGAGGGCTGGGTGGGTAGAGAAGTGCAGCAATGAATGAATGGAAATCCAAAATCTCTGTAAATGTTCATTAAAATTATTTAAAAAATTTAAAAAGTATTGGAAACCTGTTGTTATTACATATTCATGATGATAGCTTTAAGGAGAAATTTCTCCTCTTATTTCCTACCAACAAGTTTTGGTAACTTCAACATAGTTTGTTTACAAGACACCACAGAAGATATGTACATCCTTTTTGGCTGCTATGTACACACAGACTGCTAGGAAGCAGATGCTGTTGTTGGGGGCCATTGAGTCACTTTTATCTCAATGGGAACCTATTAAAATGAAACATACCAGCAAAAATAACAACTAATCTGTGGTGTCATTAGGATTGTGGCATTCAGTGCTTTTCAGGCAGCTCCTGACAATCAGAGTTGATCCTCTACACAAAAATCTACCCACATCTATGACATAGACGACTCCTTATATAACATTAAAATCCAAACAAATCCCCAAACACCTGTGAATGTGAAACCACTTGAGAATATTTCAATGAAATTTCAGATTAAAATCAATATAGAACAAGAGCAGAGGTAATAGAACAGAAATATGAATAGCAAGTGAGGCAATTACAGTTGGTTTTTTTTTTGTGTGTGTGTAAATTACGCTTGAATCTGGCCCTTCAAGATGCAGATGTCATAGTTCATTGTAGGGGGTTGTTGTTGTTATGTGCCATCGAGTCATTGTAGGGGGAGGAGAAGAAAAAGAGACAGATAAAGGAGTCAGCAAAGATGGTTAGGCAATAAAATGAGTGCTTTTGAAATATTGCTCTTGTGTATAATTGAGTCAGAACTGGCACATAGCTGACCCTCTGGAGGGTTTTCAGAGGCACTTAATTGCACAGAAGGAGACTTCCCATCCGTCTCCCACAGCATATCTTCTTGCCACTAGGTGACCAGCATTCCCCTTAGTACATTAATAAATGAAAATGAACATATCCTCAGCTTTATTTTTTTCTCCACCTTCTTTCTTAAACTATGACATTTCCTCCTTCTACTTTGTTATTTGTCTGTGTCCTTCAATCAAATCCCACTCTTAGAAAAAATCTGTGATAGTTATTCATACTACAGGACTCATCTTTGAGAAGGCCCAATTTAAAAAACCTTTCTCTGAGTTATTTTTAATATTTGTTAGAAGCAAAACCTTAAGCTTAAATTGACAAGGTAAAATTCATACCACTGGATGCAGGAACAGGGCAAGGGAAACATAATTTTTCCTGAAGCCTATTAAATAATAAAAGAGAGATAAATGTTGAATATTGACACAAAGATAAATATTTTGATAAATAAACACAGACTATACACATGGATATCACCTGATGGGATGAACACGTATCAGATCAAATCTGTGGAAGGACCTGTTAGAGAAGTTCAATATCAGCTGTGAAAACTAGGCCGGGTGCTGATTGTGGAACAGACTTTCAATTGCTCATAAACAAGTTCAAATTAAAATTAAAGAAGGTTAAATCATATCCACAGGAATCAACATTAGACCTTGAGTCTATCTCTCATGAATTTAAAAAGGAACTCAGGAATATTAAGTCCTTGAACACTAATGAACGATGTACAGATAAGCTGTGGGAAAATATCAAGAACATTCATGAAGGATGCAAGAAGTTATTACAAAGAAGGAAGAAGAAGAAAAGACCAAAATGGATGTCACCAAGAAGCCAAAGCAAACAGAAGAAATCAGGAAGTTAAGGAGCTGAATAGAAGATTTCAAAGGGACACTCAGGAAGACAAGGCAAAATGTTATAATGAAATAGGTGAAAAGCTAGAGTTGGAAAATCAAAAGGGCCGAACTTGCTCAGCATTTCTTAAGCTGAAAGAACTAAAGAATAAATTTAAGCCACAAGTTGCAATGTCATCTCACCCCAGTAAGGATAGCAAAATGTAACAGAACAGCAACAACAAATGCTGGTGAGGTTGTGGAGAAACTGGAACCCTTATTCACTGTTGGTGGGAGTGTAAAATGGAAGGCAGTATCGTGCTTTCTCAAAAAATTGTAAATAGAAATACCATTTGACCTAGCAACTCCACTACTGGCAATATATCCCAAGAAAACCATAACCACCAGCCAAGCAGATATATGCACACCCATGTTTATCGTGGCTTTGTTCACAATAGCAAAGAGTTGGAAACAACTTAAATGCCCATCAATAAACAAATAGAGAAGCTGTAGTATATTGACAGAAGGGAATACTACGCTGCATTGATATACAAGGAACTAATGAAATATTATTCAAAATGGGTGACCCTAGAGGACATTATGTTGAGTGAAATATCTGAGTCACAAAAGGACAAATACTGCATAGTGCCACTGTTGTAAAACAGGACTGACATCAGGGTTGGGGGGAGACTTAGAAAGAGGGGATAAAGAATGTATACTGCATTGAAACAAATAAAGAAGAAAACTGTTTAAAAGGCATATATGATTAGGTAGTATTGTCATGACAGGAGTCCAGAAGGAAGGCTGCAGAGTTGTGGACTTGGGGGAGGGATTGTATAACAATGAAATACTTTTTCTTTTACTTTTCAAAGAGAAGAGTGAACTGGGGGTGGGGGAGGTTGGTCAGGAAGAAAAGTACAACAATGAATGCATGGAAAACCAAAGTCTCTGTTAACTTTCATGAAAATAAGTAAAAAATATATTAAAAAATTAAAAAAAATAAAACGGAAGGGGTATACAGAGTCACTGTACCAAATAGAATTGGCTGACACAGAAGAATTTCAAGAAACAACATATGATCAAGAGGCAATGATTATAAAGGAAGAAGTTCAGCATGCTCTGAAGGACTTGACAAAAAATAAAACCCCAGCAACACCAATTGACGTATTTCAGTAAACAGATGCTGCCCTGGATTTGCTCACAAAGTTGTGACAAGAAATCTGTAGGACAACTACTTGGCCAACTGACTGGAAAAGATCCACATTTATTCCCATTCCAAAAAAAGGTGACCCGACAGAGTGTGGAGATTATCAAACAATATCACTAATATCACACATTAGCAAAATCCTGCTGAATATTATCCAGAAATGACTGGAACAGTACATTGACAGACAACTACCAGAAATATAAGCCGGGTTTAGAAGAGGTTGTGGCACTAAGGACATTATTGCCAATGTCAGATGGATCTTGGTAGAAAGCAGAGAGCACAAGAAAAATGTCTTTCTGTATTTCGTTGACTATGTAATGACATTTGACTGTGTGGATCACAACAGATTATGGCAAACCTTGAGGAAAATGCGAATTCTAGAACACTTTATTGTGCTTATATGAAACTTATACTTGGACCAAGAAGCAGTCCTCAGAGCAGAACAAGCTAACACTTCATGGTTCAAAATCAAGAAAGAAGTGTGTCAGGGATGCATCCTGTCCCCAGATCTTTTCAGTCTGTATGCAGAACAGATAGTTCAGGAAGCAGGGTTTTATGTGGCATCATGATTGGAGGAAGACTCATTAACAACCTATGTTATGCGGATGATACAACCTTGCTTGCTGAAACTGAAGAAGACCTGAAGCTGCAGAAGGTCAAGGACTATATTCTTTAATATGCATTGAAGCTCAAACTTAAGAAGAAAAAGATTTTCACCACTGGAATAATTGATAGCACCTTGATAGATGGAGAGGAAATTGAGGTTGTTAGCAGTTACAGCAATAGATAGATCAAATTCTTCTAGATAAGTTCACTAACTAAAAGAGGTAAAAATTAACCTCTGATTAGGGTCTTTTTATTAAAAAAATCGTTCTTTTATACTTCTTCTTACTTACTGATTAGCTCCTTTCTCAATGTTCTGCATTTGTAGCAACAGTGGAAAACCAACCATCTCAGTATTTATATGCATTAATATTTATTTGTATGCATTAATTATTTAGTTATATGCTTTAATAGTTATTTGAATGCACAGCTGAAAGTAACCCTGGCTGTGGAGGTTCAGGTTATGTGTAAGATAGGCTGGGCTGTGATTCTGTGATGTGGCAGTTCTGTGATGGTACCAATTAGCAGTTATGTGAAGATGTAGTCATCTACTGTTCTATGCTCTGATGTAGTTATCCTCCATTTTTGCAAAATGGAGATTTTCCCACTCATCATGGTCTTTGGTGGTGACTAATCTTGTCTATACATGAGTGGGCGTAATCTAAAGCTAATCCTTCCTTGATACCAATAGAAAGCTTGGAGTTACAGAAATTTGAGGCTGAATAGATCTCAAAGAGCCAACAAATGGGAACACCAGGAATTCCAAGGACATGGCACTGTTCCGAGTGTAGTCAGAAGCAGAGCCACTTTCACTCCTGGTGCAGGGAGAAAGTAGGAATCTTTAATGAGTTTATACCTATTTATTGAGCTTCTGTTTATTTGTGGGGGGAAACTGAACATGAACTCGGTCTTCTGCCTTCCCAAGTCCAATTCTCTCTCTCTTCCATCTCCTATTGTAAATGGGCATTGGTGATCAGAAGGGGCCACATCAACAAAAATAAAACCCACCACCCTGCCTGTCACCCACTAAACTCAAGTAGTTTCCAATTTGCTAACAGAGAAATTTCTGAAAATTCTGAAAATGCCAAGGAATTTTGAAAAAAAAAAAAAGAAAGTAAAATATTGCTAAAAACTCAAACTCTTGGCCTCTGAGCTGACACTGACTCATGGTCATCCCATAAAATTTTCAATGAAGTCCTGATGATGCAGACGTTAGAGGAGTAGGTCACTAATAGAAAGGTCAGTAGTTCAAATTCACTAGCTATATGAAGGGAGAAAGATGTTGCAGTGGGCTTCCATAATACTTTTGCTGTTGTTATATACGGTTATCATGCTGGGTAGAGTGGAGGGACAGCGCAGGAGGGGAAGACCCTCTATGAGGTGGATTGATTCAGTGACTGGGGTAATCGGGATGGGTGTGTC
>NW_006399874.1:7602893-7624502 GCF_000299155.1 Elephantulus edwardii
GCTACTCCTTGGAGACAGAGATTCTGGGGCTTCGTCTGACATACTTTGGACATGTTGCAAGGAGAGACAGGTCTTTGGAGAGGGGCATCATGCTGGGTAGAGTAGGGACAGCGCAGGAGGGGAAGACCCTCTATGAGGTGGATTGATTCAGTGACTGGGGTAATCGGGATGGGTGTGTCAGAGGCAATGAGATTGGCACAATATAGAGCAGGGTTTAGGGCTGTTGTACATAGGGTCGCTATGAGTCGCAAACGACTTGATGGCACATAACAACAACAACAATATACGGTTAAGTTAGAACTAACCCATAACTAATCCTCCAATGGGTTTTCAGAGATAATAAATCACACAAGAGGAGATTTCCCATATTCTCCCATGGAGCAGCTAGCAGACTCAAACCACATGTTATGTCCAGTAGTTTTCTTGCTTAGTCTTTAGGGTTTTGTAAGTATATTATCATACTATCTGCATATAGAGATAATTTTACATCCTCTTTGCCAGTTTGGATACTTATTACTTACTTCTCTTGTCTTAATGCTATTGCTAAAGCTTCCAATACAATATTGAATAGGAGAAGTGATAGTGGGCACCCTTGCCTAATTCCTGTTCTCAAAGGCAATGCCTTAATCTCTCTCCATCGAGAACAATGTTGGCTCTCATGTTTGCATATATACTGTTAACTATGTTGAGGAAATTCTCTTCTGTTCCTATTTTGTTGAGTGTTTTAATCAGGAAACGTGTTGGATTTTATCGTCAAAGGCCTTTTCTGCATCAATTGATAGGATCATGTGGTTCTTGTTCTTTGCTTTGTTAATGTGATGAATTAAACTGATTTGTTTTTCTTATGTTGGACCATCCTTGCATACCTGTTATGAATTCCACTCTTCTGTCAATAAGCTGTGATGCTGAACCTTGGCCATTGGGGTGTCAAACACCATAACAGTTACCCATGGTAAACAGTGTTTGGTGTAGTTCTCAGTTTAAGACAGGTTTGGAAACAGGAGTAGCATCCACTTCTTAAGCAATATGCCTCTGGAAACTCTATGAACTTTTATAAATGTTGATAGTTATAGAAAGTCTTCAAGCCTTTTGTTCATAGGGTCACTTTTAGTCGTGCTCAACTTGAGGAAAAACAACAGCAATAGTTCATTCTGCCTACAATATACAACTTTTTATTTCCTTTTTAATATGCCTTTAAACCTATTTTATTGAGTTTATTCTGACTCATAGTGATCTATAGGATGGGGAGAACAGCCCTACATGGTTTCTAAAGCTGTAATTCCTTACAGAATCAGAATGCCACATCATTTGTCTGCAGAGCGCTGCTAAGTTAGAACCACCTGCTTTTCAGTTAGCAACTGAGTTCTTTAACCCCTGAACTATGTTGTTGTTGGTGGTGTTATGTGCCATTGAGTAACTTGCGACTCATAGTGATACTATGTACCAGAGCTCTGAATTCTGCTCTATCCTGAGCCAACCTTATTGTCTCCGACACACTTATTTCCATTACCCTAGTCATTGAATCAATCCATCTCATCCAGGGTCTTCCTCTCTTGTGCTGCCCTGCCACCCTCCCAAGCATAATTCCTTCTCTAAGGACTGTTCCCTCATTGCCAGATGTCCAAAATATGTCAGATGGAGCTTCAGAATCCTTGCCTCCAAGGAGAAGCCTGGTTTCACCCTCTCCAAGACAAACCTGTTTGTTCTCCTAGCAGTTCATTGCATATTAGATACTCTTCTCCAGCACCACAGCTCAAAGGCATCAATTCTCCTTCTTCTTTTTTTTTTTTTTACATTTTTATTGTATTATTTTTACGTGTACCGTCAAATCAGATCTGACTGGTACAGGAGGAAATTGACCCCTCCTTCTCCAGCAGAGCATCTGGTGGATCAATTCTCCTTCTATCATCCCTGGTCATCGTCCAGCTTTCTGGTGCATAACAAGTAATTACAAAGACCATGGCCTGGATCAGGTGCACTTTAGTCTACAGACTGACATTATTGATCTTCAGTACTCTAGAGATGTCCCTCACAGCAGACTTACCTACTGCAATTCAACTTTGTATAATTTACTTATTTAAAGTGTTAGTATGTTCACAGAACTCTGTAATCATCATCATTACTTTATTTCCGAACACTTTTGGCACCATGTACAACATGCAAAAAAGGTAATATTCCATTTCATTACCCAATTAGTAAGTACCCATTGGTAGTACCCATTGTATGGATAAATCACTCTTTGTTAACTCATCCATCACTTTGAGTATTATGAATTGTACAGCAGTGAACATTTGTGTACAAGTTTTGTGGACATATGCTTTCATTACTCAGGAATCTTTGAATTACTGAATCATCTTTAAAAAACCCCAAAACACTCAAAATTGTTTTATATCCACTTCCTAAACAACATGCCTCTGGAAACTCTATGAACACTGATAAATGTTGATAGTTGTAGAGGAGCTTCAGGCCTTTTGTTCATAGGGTCGCTATGAGTTGTGCTCGACTCAAAGGTAATCGACAACAATAACTGCTTTGTATGCAAAGTTCATATACATTGTCTTTTATACTATCCTTCATTCACATTGTGTTTCATGCAATAATTATCATTATTTATATTTTATAAAATGAATTACAATTGAGCTATGCCCACCATTACCTGGTCTTTCCAGATCCTCATCTTATTTTCTTGATATCCTCATCAATAATGGTTTTTATCTGTATTTGATCACAGCTATCCTAGTGAATGTAGAGTGGTATATCATCATGATTTTGATTAGCATCTCCCTAAATTTAAAAACTATCTCAAGAGCAGGTTTGGGACATTGAACACTAATGAATTAATACCAGATGTGTTGTGGGATGATATCAAGATCATCACCCATGAAGAAAGCAAAAGGTCATTACAAAATTCAAGAAAATGAAATGTCTGTCAAAAGAGACTCTGAATATTTCACTAGAGTGCTGATAAGCCAAAACAAAGGGAAGAAATCAGAAAGTTAAAGAGTTGAACATGGTTCAAAGGGCTGCACATGAAGACGAAGAAAGGATTATAATGAAATGTGCAAAGAGCTGGAGTCAGAATCAAAAGGGAAGAACTCATTCAACATTAATCAAGCTGAAGAATTGAAGAATAAACACAAGCCTCCAGTTTCAATAATTAACTATTCTATGGACAAACATTGAATGATCCAGAAAGCATCAATAGAAGGAAAGGAATACACAGAGTTACTGTATCAAAAAGAATTGGCTGACACAGGACTATTTTAGGAAGTAGCATATCATCAAGAACCAGTGGGAATAAAGGTGACATTTTAAGCTGCTCTGAAGGCCTTGCCAAAAAAAGGGGGGGGGCTCCAGAAGTGATAGATTATCAACTGACATATTAAAAAAACAGATGCAGTCCTGGATGTGCTCAACAGGTTGTCAAAAAACTTAGAAGTAATTTACTTGGCCAGTTGACTGAAAAAGACTCATATTTATTCCCATTCCCAAAATAAGTGATATAATAGTTTGTAGAAAATATTGAATACTATCACTAATATCATATCCAAACAAAACCTTGCTGAAGATTATCCAAAAATGACTAGAACAATATGTTGCCAGAGAACTGCTAGAAATACTAGTTGAGTTTAGAAAAGGCCATGGCACTCAGAATATCATTGCTGATGTTAAATGGATCATGGCTAAAAGTAGAGAGTAACAGAAGGATGTCTATTTGTGTTTTATCGACTATGCAAAAACATTTAACTATGTGGATCACAACAAATTGTGGCTAACATAGAGGAGAATGGGAATCACAGAACACTTGATTGTGCTCATGTGAAACCTGTATATAGACCAATAAACTGTTGCCTGAATAGAATAAGAGAAGACTGAATGGTTCAAAATCAAGAAAGGAGTGCTTCAGGGATGTATCCTTTCTCCATGCTTTTTCAATATATATGCTAAACAAATCATTTGGGAGGTTGGACTTTATGAAGAAGAATGGGGCATGAGAATTGGAGAAAGGCTTATCAACAACCTCATGTTATATAAATGGCAGATCCCTGCTGCAGAAGGTCAAGAACTGCAACCTTAAATAAGGATTACATTTCAACATCAGGAAAACAAAGATCCTCACCGCCATGCCAACATCATGATAGATGGAAGAAGAGGTTGAGGTTGTTAATGATTTCATCTTGCATGGATCTACAATCGACACTCATGGTACTAGCAATTGTTGTTCTTCTTGTTATTGTTATGGGCCATTGAGATGTCTGTGACCCAGAGCGACCCTATGTACAGCAACTCTAAACCTTTACCTGTCTTGAGACAGTCTCATTAATTCTGACACACCAACCCCATTGTCCCAGTTACTGTATCAATCCATCTCACTCAGGTTCCTTCTCTCCCGCACTGTCTCTCCACCCTTCCAAGCATGATGTCCTTCTCCAAGGACCCATCTCTCCTGGCCATGTGCCCAAAGTATGTGAGATGGAATTTCAAAATCCTCCAAGTAAAGACTTGGTTTAGCCCTTTCCAAGACAGACATATTTGTTTTCTTGGCAGTCTATAGTATGTTCAAGATTTTCTCCAGCACCACAACTCAAAGGCATAGATTCTTCTTCCGTCATTCTTAGTTATTGTTCAGCTCTCTGAAGCATAACAAATAATTGTGAAAAAATAGGGTCACTTTCATAGTTGAAAATGACATTTCTAGATCCATCTTGAAATGCAATATTGTGAGTGACAGGATAGTAGCCATACACATGCAAGGTGGTTGTTGTTGTTATTAGGTGCCATTGAGTTGAATATGACTCATAGTGATCCTATGAACCATTGAACTGAAAACAGTCCTGTCTTGTACCATCCTCACATTTCCTGACACACAAGAGCCCATTGCAGCAGTCACCTTGTAATCCACCTGGTTGAGGGTCTTCTTCTCCTTTGCTGACCCTCCACCCTTCCCAACATCATGTCCCTTTCCAAGGAATAGCACCTCCTAGCAATATGTCCGAAGTCTGCTAGGCAAAGCCTCATTATTCTTGCCTCCAAAGAGCACTCTGGCAGCACCCTCTCCAAAACATTATCCATTAGTTTTCTTGGCTGTCCATGGAATGTTTGGTTGTGTTCTCCAACACCACAGCTCAAAAGCATCAATTCTTTTTCTGTCATCCTTATTCATTGTCCAGATCTTGGATGCATAGCTAATAATTGGGAAGACCATGGCCTGAATCAGACACACCTTAGTCCTCAAACTGACATTATTTGAAAACCATGGTAAACTGGACATTTCTAAATTATTTTAGCAATCAAGTGTATGCTGTCTAACTGTATCTGATCTCATTTACAATCAGCTTGGGTGGGAAACCTCTGATGTGGGCAAACAGCATATGGTGGATGGGGGAGTGAGGATTGGTATTTATATTTTGGTTTAGCCTGAGGGCCACAGGCCCTGTGGCCTGTGTATCAGGCCCTCAGGCCTGATATTGACTATGTTTAGAAAGAACATTGTTATTAAGTGGTGTAGCACTTGTCTGTCAGTTTGCTCAACTGCAATTACTTGAAGTTGATGTGATATTGAAATCTTATAGATGGTTTTTGGTGGAGCTACCTGATTAAGACAGACTAGGAAGCAGGATGGGCCATCTACCTCCTAAATAAAGAGGACAGTTACAGCAATGCCATTTTAAAGTCCAGACTGGAAGTTAGTTGAAATGAGGAAAATCAATAACAAATATTGTTTAACAATTTGTACATGGGATGTTTGTAGCTTGAATGTTGAGAAATTAGATATTGTTAAAATGAAATAGAACTCATGGATATTGACATACTAGGCATTAGTGAGATGTGATGGACCAGCTATGGCCACTTTGAATCAGATAATCATATGATATACTATACAGGAAATGAACAACAGAAGAGGAACGGTGTTGCATTCATAGTCAAAAAGTCAACTTCAAGTTCTATCCTAAAATACAAAGTAGTGAGTGATAGAATAATATCCATATGCATAAATGGAAGATCCTTTATCATGACTATTATTCAAGAATATACTCTGATATCTAGTGCAAAAGAGAAAGAACGTGAGCATTGCTACCAAATTTTATAGTCTGAAATTAACCGAACATGCAACCAGGATGCGTTAATGATAATTGGTGACTGGAATGCAAAAGTAGGAATCAGTGAAGAAGGAACAGTAGTTGGAAAACATAGGCTTGGTGATAGAAATGAGGCTGGAAATAGAATGACTGAATTTTGTATTTACAATAATTTAGTCATGGCAAATACTTTTTCTAAAAGATACAAATGACTTTACACATGGATTTCATCCAATGGGCTCCATAAGAGTCAGATTGACTCCATTTGTGGAAGAAATCGTCAGAGAAGCTCAATATCAGCAGTCAAAACTAGGCCCGGGGCAGACGGTGTGTACTCATATGCAAGTTCAAATTGAGGCTGAAGAAAATGAAAATAAGTCTCCAAAAAAAAAAAATAAAAAAAAAAAAGAAAATAAGTCTCCAGGAACCAAGATATGAACACATGCAAGGAAGATCTGTTAAAACCGCTGTTATTCAAATTTAGGAGCCAGCAACCAGAGCCAAAGAGGAAGAAATAGATTATTTCTACCACTAGCAATTAAGAAAGCAAATGATGAGCTGTTTTGGGAAAATATGCTGTCAAGGACCTCTCCAGAGTGCCAAAGAGCAATGATATCAGTCTAGAGACTAATGGGCGCCTGGTCCCATCCATAGTCTTCTCAACTGCTTGCTGTGCATCTAAGATCTGGACAATGATTATAGATGACAGAAGAAGAGTTGATTCCTTTGAGTTGTGAGGCTGGAGAAGAGTATTGAACATACTATGGATTTCCAAAAAAAAAGAAAAAGTTCTTTACTGGAGAGGGTGAAATCAGTTTACTTCTTTGAGTAATTTTGAAGCTCTCTCTTAGATAGTTTGGGAATGGTGCTAGGAGGAATCAGTCCTTGGAAAAGAGAATCATGCTTGGGAAGGTAGAGGGTGAGAGCAGAAGACCCTGGATGAGATGAATTGACACAGTGACAGTGGTAATGAGGACAGATGTGTCAAAGTAGTGAGGTTGGCTTAAGAAAAGGCAAGGTTCAGAGTCTTTCTTCATAGGGTAGTTGTAAATTGTCATCCACTTGACAGCACATAGTAACAACAGTGGTTTTCTCAACTTTTTTGCGTACTCTCCTTCTTTAGTCATAAAATCAATGTGATTCACATGTTTTTGTTAAGTAAAATTACTCCTTTATTTTCCCTTTCCTGTTAATCACCAACAGAGATTAACACAATGACATCTTTCCTTTTAATGATATCAATTCTTTTCCTAATTTAAGGGGTTGGTGCTCAACATGCATTCAAGTTAAAGACAAGGGCACTGGTCCAATGCAAATCTAACTTTGTATGTAAGAGCAGATGTCAGAGCGCAGAAACCAAAGATTCTCGTCCCGTTCCACATGTCCTGTAAGTATCATTATATTGCTAAATGGTCTGCAGTGTAATTTTGAAAGTGTGCGATACTTGAGTCTGGCCTAGCAATTCTTTAGGAGCTGAGAGGTTGAATATTCTATTACTTTGGATCCTCAGATATGACTTCACTGGTTCATTACACCTGAAATCTCTGAAAAGGTTGACTCCTGCTAAGAAAGTTAACTAGTTATCTTTGAATAAATTTTATACTTGTGGCAAAATTTGTATCAGAGTAGAATTGTCCTCCATAAGGTTTCTTCAGTAACCGTAACCTTTTGAAAACGAATCAATAGATTTTCCTTCCCAGGCACTCTTGGATAGACTAGTTTTTGTAAACTTTTGGTCAGTAGCCAAGGATTATTGTTGCTGTAGTATGTGCCGTCAGGTCACGTAAGACTCATAGCAACCCTATGCACACTAGCTATGAACTCTGCCCTATTTTGAGCCAATCTCATTGTCTCTAACACACCTATCCCCATTACTCCAGTCACTGAGACAAACTATCTCATCTAGGGTATTCCTCTCCTGCACGGTCCCTCCATATTTTCAAACATGTCCTTCTCCAAAGACTGGTTTCTCCTGGCAACATGCCCAAAGTATGTGAGACAGAGATTAAAAATTACTGCCTCCAAGAAGCAACTTGATTTCACCTCCTCCAGAACAGATGTTGTTCTTTATTTTCTTGGCCATCCATATTATGTTCTATACATTTCTCCAGCACCACAACTCAAAGGCATCAATTCTTCTGTCATCCTTAGTCATTGTCTAACTCTCTGATGCATAGCAAATAATCACAGACTATGACCTCAGTCAGGTACACCTTCATCTCTAGATTGACATTGTTGCTCTTCAGAACTCTGAAGAGGTTTCTGACAGCATATTTTCCCCAAAGACTTTGTCTTTTGATTTCCTGACTGCTGGTGCCATGAGGGTTGATTATGGAGTCAAGCAAGCTGAAATGGTTAACAACCTCAATCTCTTCTGTGTCTTTCATGATGTTGCCAATCAACCCAGTGGTGAGAATCTCTGTTTTCTTGATGTTAAGCTTCAATCCATATTGAAGACTGCAGTCCATGACCTTCTGTAGCAAACGCTTGACTTCCTCCTCATTTTCAGCAAGCAAGGTTGTGTCATCTGCATATCTCAGTTTGTTGATGAATCTTCCTCCAACCCTGTTGCCACATTTCTCTTGATAAACTCCAGCGTCCCAAATGATTCATCCTATATATTGAAAAGATATGGAGATAGGATGCATCCCTGCTGTTCTCTTTTCCCGATTTTAAAATATGCATTGCTTCATTGCTCTTCTTTGAGGACAGCTGCCTGTACCAAGTATAGGTTTTACATGAGCACAATCAAATGTTCTGGAATTCCCATTCTTCTCAAGGTTAGCCACAGTTCATTGTGATCCACACAGTCAAATGCCTTTTCATAGTCAATGAAACACAGACACTCCTCTGGCACTGTCTGTTTTCAGCCAACATCCATTGGTTTTAATGTCCCTAGTACGGCAGCCTCTTCTAAACCCAGCCTGCACATCTGGCAGTTCTCAGCTGATGCACTGTTCCAGTTGTATTTGGATATTCTTTAGCAGAATCTTGCTTTTATTGATATTGCTGACAAATTTCACACTTTGTGGGGCCCCTTTTTTCTTTTTTTGAATTGGAATACAAATGGATCTCCAATTAGTTGGCCAGGTTATTGTCCTTCAGATTTCCTGGCACAACCTAGTGAATGCATTCAGGGCTGCATTTGTTTGTTGAATAAATCATAAGTCATCAATTCTTAGGGTTTATTTTGTACTAATTCCTTCAAACCAGCTTCAACTTCTTCCCTTATCACTATTGCCTCTTGATCATATGATGTTTTATGAAATTCTTCGTCAGCCAATTCTTTTTGGTACAGTGACTCTGTGGACTCTTTCCATCTTGTTTTGATACTTCCTGGGGAATCCAGCATTCTGCCCACAGCACGCTTAAGTATTGCAACTTGGGGTTTGAACTTGTTCTTTAGACCCTTCAGCTTAAGAAATGCCAAGCAAGTTGGTCCCTTTTAATTTTATGACTCCAGCTCTTTGCCACTCAAGGAAGGATAAGTCATTATTATCAGTTATTTATAACCATGGCTATTAAATGTTGTGTACTGTAGAGTTGGAATCAACTAATATGTGATCCTCCAGTGGGCTTTCAGAGGTAATAAATTGTATGGAAAGACTTTAACTGTATTTCTTCCTAGGAGCAGCTGTTGGATTCAAACCTCCTGCTATTGGTTTGACAGCACAACTTCTCACCGCTAAGCCACTAGTTGTGTTGTTGATGTTGATTGCCTTCCAGTAGAACACCACTCATAGGGATCCTATGAACAAAAGACCTGAAGCCCCTCTACAACTATCGACATTTATCAAAGTTCATAGAGTTTCTGGAGGCATGTTGTTTAGGAAGTGGATGCCATTCCTGTTTCCAGACCTGCCATAGAATGGTATTGGTTGAGCTGCCTGCGATGCATAGTGACCCTCTGTGCAGCAGCTCTGAACCCTACCCTGTCCTGAGCTGTTTGAGCTCCCCATTATTATAATGTGCTTTCTATATTTTGTGTATTTTATACATTTTTGTTTTATTAATTATAATCTTAGTAGGTATTCTAGAAAATATCAAGGGGATCTGGTGGCATAATCAGTGGTGAATTTTATTGTCGACCTAAGGACCACGCTTCTCTGAAGGTCTGAATCCACAAGTGGCTGCATAGGAGACAAATAGGCTATCTCCTCCACAGACTTGCAACCTCTGAAAACTTCCAAGGGGTCAGCTATGACTTCGTTCTGCCTTGAGGGTAATGAGTTGAGTTGAGAGCAATTATGTAAATTCCAGAAGGGCAAGGATCTTTGTCTACTTTTTTTGGTTATATTTACTAATTATTTACTACACAGTAAGTGTTATTCAAATAAATATTGAGTTGGATAAATAATAAATAATTGCTTCCTCCTAGTATGTGAAAAATGTTCAGTAGCAGTTATTTTTGGGTGCTTGCTATAGTGTGTGGTATTGTAATTTTGTACTGTTGAGTCAGAATCGACTCATGACTGACTCGCCGAAGCTTTTCAGAGGCTCTAAGTACAATGGAAGGAGGTTGCTCGTCTTGCTCCTTCGAGTATCTTGTGGATTTGAACTGCCTACCTTTGGGTTGACAGTACAACTCCCTACTCATAGGCCACCAGAGCTTCCTGTTACAGTACATTCCACACTCGATTCTCCTTAAAATAAAAGTAAGTCACGTTATTATGTTGATTTTACAAATGAAAGAATGGAGATATTGGAGAGTTCAGCTTACTCAAAGTCATCCCTATGCTGGAAGTGGCAAAGCTGTAGCTAAAACCCTGTAATACTTGCCTCCTTGGTGTATGCCCATGTTCATGGTGCCCCTCTGACTTTGCTATTGAAGAAAAAACAATCAAAATCTCATGCCCTTTTATCACTGTCTGGCAGCCCCAGAGCTGCAGAATGTTGTGATTTAAACAGAAGAGGAGCACTGTGGTGTTGGAGCCACCCTCTCCTTGCTCTGTAGCAGTCAGGCCTTTGAAGTGGAGAGAACAGACACTTAGGGACTAGATAAAGAAACCTCAGACTGCTTGAATTTCATATAAAAAGTTGTCAGTAAGTGTTATTGATCCACCCTACATGTAGCAGCTGGTAAAGAGTTTGTTTTAACTTGCTTTTCTCCTGATGCCTGGAAGTTTTGCTACATAAAAGCCCAGAATTGAGAGATTGCTTAAACACAACCCATTCCGTCTGATGTGTCCCTTTAAGAATTCATCCCAATGTTCCCTTCTAATAATAAGAGCTATTCTCAAGGGGTGAAAGAAGGAAACTTAATGTGGTAGCTTATCCCAGGAGAAGAAAACAAATACTTTTGCTGAGAACCAAAACCCATAAAACTAAAAATCAGTGCTGACTTGTAATTTGGGATTTCTGAGAGCTGCCTCTCTGCTAATAAGTCTTAGTGACTAATTATAGCTGAGAAAAATATGTGATCTGTACAGATTTGAAATAAATTAGGCCAGACATTTAAAAAATATATGAGGCTACAGGCAAATGAGGTTTTAAATAAAAATGTAGAACAGTTTCTGCCACAAATACTGATCAGCATGGAAACATAGTTGGACATTGAACGGGGCAGCAAATAATAGATGCTTAAGAGGATGTGGCGAGAAAGAAACTCTTATACATTGTTGGGATTGTACAATGGTGAAACCATTCTGGATGGCAGTTTGGCGCTTCCTAAAAAAAGCTGAAAATAGAAATTCCATATGACCCAGCTATTCTACTACTTGGAATATACCCTGGGAATATGAGAACGGAGGCACAAACTGAGATTTGGACACCAATGTTATTCACCATTGCAAGAACATGGAAACAGCCCAAATGTCCAACCATAAATGATGGATTGAGAAATTATGGTACATTCACACAATGGAATACTGTGCAGCATTCAGGAGCAATGATTTTGTAAATTATTACCTAACCTGGGAGGGACTGGAGAGCATTATGCTGAGTGAACTAACTCAGTCTCAGAAGGATAAATATTGTATAAAACCATTATTGTAGAATGAGTATAAGGATCGAGGAGGGGTGGGAGAGGCTGGAAGCAGAGAGATGTGGATGTGCAGGGGGAAAGGAGAGTTAATCTAATCATTGGGTTGTACAATTTGATGGGGCGGGGTGAGGGAAATGGAAAGAATTTGTTCAAATTTGTATTTGAATTTTGTAAATAAGCTAGTAGAAAAATAAAATATATTTAAAAATTTAAGAAAAAATAAAAACTGGAAGTTTCTTGAGGTCAGTTTGCAGATAGATAGAAACTGTATTCCTTGAGTAATAGGTTTCCTGTTATCTGGTGTTCCTCAGTCTTACAGAGGCCTGTGGTGACGTTCAAGTGGGTGGCAGAATTCCAAAAATATGGTAGCATATTTAGCAATTATTCAGGAAAAAGAACCCAAACTGGAATAATGCTTCCCTCTGCTCACTTCTTCACTTTACTTTAAATGCTATACAATTTTCTAACTAGGACATCTGATATCTGTGGATCCTTTTTGTGATCTGCTGTCTGCTTAAGGGGACAACTCTCTCTTACATTCTGTGGTGTGCTTAGGGCTATGATCAACTGACTGCCTGAGCTAATCATTGTAGTCTATATTCTTCTGAGTAGGAATTGATGGAGAGGTGATTCAATTTGGACCAATGGAATTTGAGTGCAGGACTTTGCTCAACCTCTAGATAATGAAATAAGAAAAACTCCTCCAAACCTATTGCCTTCAATATGATTCAGACTTATAGATAATCTCTGTTAGGCTTTTGAGGTAATAAATCACTACTACAAACTGGTTCACCTTTCTTCCACATGGAAGCTGGTGGATTTGAACTTCTTGCCTTTGGTTTAACAGCCCACATGTTATGTAATAGGCCAAGAGGGCTCCTTACAGGGAGAGAAAGTCTCTGTTTTGGTTGTAAAAGGGACATAGCTGAAGGCTACTGGAAATAATTGTATGTCTTTTATTGTCACATTGGTAGGAAAGCCTTCTTGAGGTATGACCAACAAAGAGAGAAGCAGACTCAAGGCTATGGAGACACTGACTTTTCGTGACATAGTTTGAGCTCTTGGGTCAATCTGTGCTTATCCAAGCTGTGCTTGCCCATTGATCATTAAATTCTGTGAGCCATTAACAACACAACTTTTTTTTTCCTTTTAAAACCATCTTGACTTGGATATATTTTACTTGCACCAAAAGTATATTAAGTGATCTGATGACATAGCTTTTAATTTTAAACTACCCCTGTTACCTCGTCTAGGAGCTCTGATCAGCAGGAAATTGGGCTGCCAACCCAAAGACAAGTGGTTTAAATCCACCAACTGCTGCATGGGAGAAATCTGGGTAATCTCTTCCTAGGCAATTTATAGCCTCGGAACATCCCTCCGAAGAGTCAGCTACAAGTCAATTCTGACTTAATGGAAATGAGTTGACTTGAACTACTCCATCAATCAAAGATTCATATTCGTGTACTTAGGCTGTTTTCAATTGGCTTTAATACAATTTGGGCCATACTTAACGGGTATGAGTTTTATTGCTTAAGGAGCTCAGGTTGCATAGTAGGTAAGCATTTGGTTGTTAACTAAAAGATTGAAAGTTTGAGCCCCCATGAACACTTGTGTGGGAGAAAGACTTGGTAACCTGCTTCCATAAAGATTATATCCTTCAAAACCCTCTGAGACTGACCTACTAAGTCACATGAGGACCCCATGAGTTGGAACTGGCTCAATGACACATATCAACAGCAATATTTTACTGCTGAGTTTCCAATAAAATATATTCCCTTATCTGAGAGTTGTGGGATTGGAAAATATCTGATTTGGAAAAATGACAAATTATCTGGGCATAAGATCTTGATACATCTTTATATAATATATTCTGTACTGGTTTTTGTATTCTGGCAAACTGTGTAAGTAAGGCTATGTACAGTCTTTATTTTTAACTTGGACAAAACTGAGATGTGATGACTTACAGCGCCTGTCATCATCTTGTGTATTTTTTTGTTGTTGTTATTTACCATCAAGTGAGAACCAATTCATACCCTCAAGTGGGTATTCAGATGCGGTAAGTCACAAGAGAGGAGATTATCCATCTTTCTCCTGTGAAACAACTAGTGGTTTTGAGCCAGGTGACTTTGGGCTGGCTAAGCTGGAGAAGAGTGTTGAATATACCATGGACTGCTAGGAGAACAACAGGTTTGTCCTGAAGAGGGTGAAGCCAGAATGTTCCCTGGAGCCAAGGATTCTGAAGCTTCATCTGACATATTTTGGGCATGTTGCAAGGAGGGACTGGTCCTTGGAAAGGAACATCATGTTTGGGAAAGTGAAGGGACGGCGCAGGAGAGGAAGACCCTCGATGAGATGGATTGATTCTGTGAGTGGAGTGGTGGGAATGAGTGTGTTTGAGACAGCGTGGTTGACACAGGATAGAACGGCATTTAGGGCTCTTGTACATAGGGCCACTATGAGTTGCAAGCGACTCGATGGCACATAACAACAACAAGCAACTTATTACCACTAAGCCACCAGAGGTCCCTAGTTTTGTGTGTATTTTCATCATTCTCATTGTCTTTGAGTTCAATTCCAACTCATAGCTGTCTCTCCTTTGGGTTTTCACAGCTATAATTGAATGGGAGGTGATTGCCTATCTTTCTCCATTGGAGTTGCTAATGAATTTGAACCTCTGGAAAGGAACAGCCTTTGGGTGAATAGTGTGACTTCCCTCAGACTATGTTACAGAGCCCCGTTATATATAGTTTTCACTCTCATTGACAGTCCATTCAGAATTGGCTAATAGCTGACCTGCCAATGAGATTCTGATGCTCTAAATCACAGGAGAGAAGATTCCCTTGTAAATATTTTTCATTGCTCTTAGGTGTCATCGAGTTGACTGTGACTTATAGTGACCTTGTATCCAACAGATCTATATGTTGCTCTATTCTGCACCATCCTCATGATATCTGTCCTGCTTAAGCCCATTTTGGTAGTCACTCTGTCAATAATTTTGTTGAGGGCTTTCCTCTCTTTTGCTGACCCTTTACCATTCTTATCATGATGTCTCTCTATAAGAACAGATTCCCCTTGAGAATATGTCCAAAGTAAATGAAATGAAGCTACACCACCCTTCTAAGCAGCACTCTTGTTATTCTTCCTTCAAGACAGACTTGCTTTAATCTTTTGGCTGTCCCTGGTATAGTCAGTACCCTCCATTAATACCACAATTAAAAGGTATTGATTGTTCCTCTGTTATCCTTTGACGTTGTTCAACTTTCATTGTCCAAACTTCCTGTTAACTAAAATGGTCTTATTTTCTTTATTTAGGGAGGGAACATATTACTGATGAAATTGCATAACAAGCCCATGGCTTTTATGAGGCTCACCTTAATTTTTCAGCTGACATTGTTACTCTTTTTTTAAAACTTTTTTTATTATTATTATTTTGTGTGTATGTACCGTCAAATCAGATCTGACTGGTAGAGGAGGAGATTGCCCCTCCTTTTCTAGCAGAGTGTCTGGTGGATTTGAACCACATACCTCTGGGATTGCAGTGCAGGTTCTTGTCACCAGAGCTCCCTTGACATTGCTACTCTTTAGCACTTTGGAGATAACCTTGAGAGCAGATTTCCTGAATACCACATATCTTTAGAGTTTTTGACTGCTGTAATTTTGTGTGTCAATTATGGATCCTAGTAAAATGAAATCCTTGAAAACGTAAATCTTTTCTCCATCTATCATGGCATTATCTACTGGTTAAATAATGAAGATTTTTGTTTTCTTGATGTTGACATGAAACCCATATTGAAGATTGTAGTCATTATCTTCCATAGCAAGTGATGTCTTTGCTTTCTGCAAGCTAGGTTGTGTCATTTGGATAACGTAGTTTGCTGATGAGTCTTCCTTCAATTTGAATGCCACATTCTCCTTTGTACAGTCAAGTTTCTTAAATTATTTACTCAACAGACAGATAGACTAGATATGGAGAAAGGATACAACACTGATAACATATCTTTCCTGATTATAAACCATACCATGTGGTTCTATCTGGGTAATTGCTTCTTGGTCTATGTATAGGTTTACCATGAGTACAATTAAGAGTTCTGGGATTCCCTTCTTCTCGATGTCATCCATAATTTGTTATGATCCACACAAATTCCTTTGCATAATCAATAAAACACAAATAAACATCTTCTAAGTATTTTCTGCTTTCAATCAAGATTGATTTGACATCAGCAGTAATATCTTTTGTGTTATGGCCTCTTCTGAATCCAGCTTGAATTTTTGGCAGCTACCTGACTACAATATTGTTCTAGCTGTTTTTGAAATATCTCAACTGGTATTCAATTAATACCTGGGGTCTTTTTTTTTCCCGATGCCACCAGTGCAGCTTGGGATTCTTCCTTCTGTACTATGGTTCCCTGATCATATGCTACTTCCTGGTATGGTTCCTCATGGACCAATTTTTTTCTGGCACAATGACTCTTCTTTAATGCTTCCTGGATCATTAAAGATTTTGCCCATAGAATCCATCAGTATTGTAACTTAAGGCTTCAATTTGTTCTTCAGTTCTTTCTGAATAAATGTCAATAGCATTTATTTCTGTAGTAGCATCTCAATTTGCTAACAGTAAGGCTCAAATACAGCAGTTTCTCTGAAGGATGAATAATTTACTCTTGTAAAGATTTACAGCCTTAGAAATTCAATGGTGTGAGGCTCCCTATGGGTCAGACTTGAGTAGCTGGCAGTGAGTTTTCAGTTCAAAGTTACTTGATGGCAGTAAATTTCCTGTTAAATAAAATAACCTTATTTTCTTCTCTTGATTTAAGGTGAAAACATATTACTGAAGAAAACTTAATCCTAGTGCTATCTGAATATTATTTCTTTTATACTTCAGTCTGAATAAAAAAAATGATGATTTATATTTCTCTAGAAAAACAAAACCATTAAGATATGTGTACAAATAAACCACAGGCCCAACTTGGACTCAAAGTTAACTGGTAGAACAGAGTAGAAGTGTCCCATATATTTTCCAAGGCCGTAATCTCATGGTAATAGAATAATACCCTTATACATACAAAGAAGACCTATTAATATGACTGTCATTCACATTTATGCACCAACTGCTAAAGAAAGATGAAGAAATTGTGGATTTTTACTAACTTCTGCAGCTTGAAATTGATCAAACAGGACTCAAGAGGCACTGATAATTAATGATTATTGGGATATAAAAATTAGAAACAAAGAAGCACTAGTAGCTGAAGAATATGGTCTTGATAAAAAGGAAATCAGAAATCAGATGATAGAATTTCACATGGCCAATTATTTATTCATTGCAATTAACTTTTGTAAAACTGTAAATGGTGATGATATATGTGAACATTGTTTCTCGGACTGTGTAGGAATCAAATCAGGTACATCTGTGGGAAGAGAGACTAGGGAAGCTCAATGTCACTCCTCAGGAAAACAACGATGGGGCTGACTGCATGTTCAATTGCTGATGTGCAACTTCAAGTTGAAATACATTAAAACAAGGCTATGAGAGCCAAATTAAGATGTTGTGCAGAGAATAGCTGGGTTTAGGGACTATGTCAAGAACATATTTTATATATTTCGCCCTAATTACTGAAAGACCAGATGTTTTGTGGGATAACATCAAGGACATAATGTGTAAAAAAAGCAAAAGAACATCATGTGTGAAGAAAGCAAAAGACAAGAAAGGAAGGTAAGACCAAAATAGATGTCAGAGCAGACCCAGAAATTTGATTTAGAGGTTTAAAAGTTAAAGCTAATGTAAGAAATAATGATATAAAATATTGAACAGAAGATTTTAACTAGTAGCTCCAGAAGACAAACTCAAGTATTATAATAAAACATATCATGATCTGGAGTTGGAAGACCAAGAAAAGACCAACTGAAGGATCAACTTGAACTTGCATGTTTGCAAATGAAACTATTGTGGTACAGTAAGGCCATGGGCTTTGTATGATGGCATTGTGCTTCTCTATCATTGCTATCTACAGATGCCATTGATTCCATATCATGAGGTCCACATGGATAGTTACCATTTACGATTAAATAGAAATATTTCCGAAGGCATATATTAGTGGTCTGAAAAATTGTGCTCTTTTAGCGTCAGTGTTATTTCTGTACCTAGGCCATATTTTCTATCTACTAACCCTTCTGTGTCTCCAAGTTTCACCTAACAATAAGTAGTAATTATAAATTAATCTTTATTTCCTGTTTGGTCAATATCAGATGCTAAAGTTGGTAGAAATTATCAATTTCTTTGTATTTGGCATAGTGGTTGGTGAATGCTTTTAAACAATAGCTGTATTAACTGTTTTTCCTTACAGATATATGGACATTATCCTTTTATTGATAGCATTGTACTTCAGAAGACATCTTGAAATACTCTTTTTGACAATTAATGTGATGACACTTCTCTTTAATTTGTCAATCCTGACATTACCATATGTTTAAATTATTCAAAATGACCAATAGTCTGTTTCAGCTCACTAATGCCTAGGATATCTATCTTTATGTATTCTATGTCATGGTTCACAAATTCCAATTCTCTTAGACTTATGCTTCATGCACAAATTGATTATTTATGGATGTTTGTGACTTTTTATTCTTATTTTGAGTGTTGCTACATGAAGGTCCCTAACAATCTCTTCCATCTTATGCCATGAAAGTTAACTCTACATTGATGTGGTAGCTTTTCCAATTATATTCTGAGTGGTTCTTCTTCGGACACTATACTGGGTGCTGCTATTCATAAAATTTTCATTTTAAATTTTGTTTTCAGAAGTAAATTGCTAGGTTCTTTTTTCTAGTCTTTGTTTCTTTAGTAACCTTGTTGAAACCTGTTCGACGTGATTTCCACTGCTGGCATTTGAAATACTGGTGGCACTAGCTCCAGCATTACAGCAACACACAAGTCACCACACTGCAACAAACTGGTAGAGGAATTATAGTGGGAGAGAGTATACTAGGTTACTGAATAACTTAAAAGTTGGGGGGCTCTGGTGGCCTAGTGGCAAGAAACTGTACTGCAATCCCAGAGGAACATGGTTCGAATCCACCAGATGCTCTGCTGGAGAAGGAGGCATAATATCCTCCTCTACCAGTCAGATCTAATTTGACGGTACACGCACACAAAATAATAATAATTTAAAAAAAAAGTCAAATAAGCTCTGTCAAGTGTAACTCCTTAGTCACAGCCCAGATGCTGGGTGATTTTCTTCTGTCAAAACTAGGAAGCTTCAATCTCTAGGACCATTCTGTTACTATCATGCTTAGCACACTGCTATTTCTTTTACTAGCTGTAGATCCATGTCCCACTTGTTACAAAATATGGCAGCAAAATGAATGGCCTATGTTTTGACAGCCTTGAAGCTAGAGACTAGGTTGCTAATCTCTTTCACTCTTATTGCCGTAGCATCAGAACTGACTCTTAGCTGATTCTTCATTGGGTTTTTGGAGGCTACAAATTGTAGAGGGGGAGATTGCCATCTTTGTCCCCCAAAGCCACTGATGGATTTGAACCTCCAGAGACACTCCACCTTTGTGTTATGAATGCAAGGCACTACAGATTAAGCCACCAGGGTCTGCTAGATAGCTAAAATTGCTCCAGAAAAACCAAAGGCCTCTCTGAATGTGCTTGCCAAAAGTACCAATAACAGTAGCAACATGAGATAGTGACTCCTGCAACACTCCTGTTTTCTATAACTCCCCAAAATGTGTGTGATTACTCAAACCTATATCCTTCCTGGAAAGAAGCCTATAGTGAACTATTTTATTTTCTATACTCAGCGTTGTGGGGAAATTCTCTAGATTGAAGGTGGGGTACATGTCCAGATTCCAAATTTCTTATCTAGCACAGCATTCAATCTAGGAAAGCTGACAATGCATTGTCTGCAAAAAGAAAATTATCCACCTCATCTCAATCAGGGAGATGTATGCATGATTTTTTACTCAGGACTGGAGTAAATTCTGGTTTTCACGCTATTTGAAATTGGAAAAAAGGAGAATATGCTCCTCCACAACCTGCAAGCTCAGCAAAGGCATAAAAAGTAATTGGAGAGAGTGAGTGGAGTTTGTCTCTTACTCTGAAATACCATGACTTTCTCCACAGTAATGCAGACATTAGTATGGTGCATGGGGGGCAAGTACTCCCTACTTTGATCAGTAGCTTCTCTCAGCTTGGAGAAGAAAGAAGAGTAGACAGAACCCTCTCCTCCAGCCTCCTCAGGAAATAGACCTTCATTTGAAACAGAAAAATGAGTTCTATAGTTTAAGATGAGAAAATGAACGAAGGAAAGAATTCTAAACTTCATGTCCCCATTATTGTCAGTAACTTCTTAAGTCTCTTCTGTAACTTAAAAATAGAATAAAATAATACCCCCCCAAACATCACTAATAATGACGATATTATCTGAGCTCTCTATTATTGAAGATATCTTCACATGTGATTGAGAGACATTGCAAAACTCGTTCTTGGATTATAAATTTATTTTTTTCTTTCTAAAAATGCCACTTTGTGATCAGGAAGTCCTGCAAATAAGAAATATTCTCTGAAGAGTCAATGTGCTTTCTTCTTTTGCTTTATGGATTTTGTATTATTTGGTCAGTTGAACTTTGTACAGAATACATAGATATTTGGCTTGTTGCTCAAGATTTACTTAGAATACACTCAGCCTTTTAAAATTAAGATATGAGAGATTTTTGTGAGCTAAGATTGTTGTGGGTTTCCTTTCCAATTCCATCTCATCACTGCTTCTGCTAAGTGTTTTCTGATTGTGGTCTACTACTAAGTTGACAACACTCGTAGTAAACCTGTGAGCTCCAGTGGCCTAGTGGCAATGAGTTGCACTGCAATCCCAAAAAGCACTCAGTTCAAGGCCACTAGCTGCTCCATGGGAGAAGGATGAGCAATCACCTCCTGTACAATTACTGCTTCTGAAAACCAATTGGAGGGTCAGCTATGAGTCAGTTCCGCCGATACATCAACAATAACTAACAACATGAGATACAGATCTAAGCCTTACATTATTCTGTGCCATCCTCACCATCTCGAACCCATTGTGATGGTCATCATGTCAGTCCAACTCATTGAGGGTCTTTCTCTTTCACCGATGCACTATCTTTTCCAGAATATTGTGTCTTTCCAAGAACTAGTTCCTTCTGAACATATATCTCAAAAAAAGTGAGACAAAGTTCTACAGACTCGGTTTGATTTTGGCAGTGCATGAGTGAGCTATTCAATACTCTTCAGCAGTACCATAACTCAAAGGCCATGGTTCTTCTTCTGTTATCATTCATTGTCCAACATTCATATGCTTAGGAAATACAAAGACCATAGCTTGGAACAGCTACACTTTAGTTTTTAAAGTGATATTTTTGCTCTTTAGAACTTTGGAGAAGTAATTTTGTTGTTGTTAGGTGCTATTGGTTGGTCAATGCATCTTGATTGCATGTTCGATCTATCTCCGACTGTAAAAGTTGGTAGAAATCATCTATTTCTTCTTCTTTGGCTCTGGTTGTTGGTGCATATAT
>NW_006399874.1:7624602-7625088 GCF_000299155.1 Elephantulus edwardii
GGAGGATAGAAGGAGAATTGATGCTTTTGAGCTTTGGTGTTGGAAAAGAGTGCTGAGGGTGCCATGGACTGCTAAGAAAACAGACAGATTCGTCCTGGAGAGGGTTCAACTTGGCTACCTTGGAGGCAAGGATTCTGAGGCTTCATCTGACATACTTTGGTCATGTAAGGAAGGACCGGTCCTTGGAGAGGGACATCATACTTGGGAGGGTGGAGGGCAGGCGCAGAAGGGGAAGGCCCTCTGGGAGATGGATTGATTTGGTGACTGGGGCAGTCGGGATGAATGTGTCGGAGACAATGAGATTGGCACAGGACAGAGCAGAGTTTAGGGCTGTTGTACATAGGGTCACTATGAGTCGCAAGCGACTTGACGGCACATAACAACAACATATTTCTCTATGTTGTTATTGGTGTTAGGCACTGTCCAGCTGACTCCAGCTCTCATCTTGTTGAGGATCTTCTTCCTTTTTTTAATCTAGGTCATGTA
>NW_006399874.1:7625188-7632670 GCF_000299155.1 Elephantulus edwardii
GTACTGAATGTACCCTGGACTGCCAGGAAAACAAAAGGATTTGTCTTGGAGAGGAGTAAACCAAGCTACTCCTTGTTGGCAAGGATTCTGGTGCTTCCTCTGACATACTTTGGACATGTTGCCAGGAGGGACGGGTCCTTGGAGAGGGACATCATGCTTGGGAGGGTTGAGGGACAACGCAGGTGATGGATTGATTCGGTGACTGGGGTAATTTGGATAGGTGTGTCAGAGGCGGTGCGGATGGCGCAGGATAGAGCAGGGTTTAGGGCTGTTGTGCATAGGGTCGCTATGAGTTGGAAATGACTCGACGGCACATAATAACAACAACAACAACAGGTGCTATTGAGTCAAGAATGACTCATAGTGACCCTGAATCCTGCCCTATCTTTGCCCTACTCACCATCTCTGATGTACTTGCTCCTACTGTTACAATCACTGTGTCAGTCCTCCTTCCTGACTGGCTTCCTTACTCTGCCTGACATCTTAACTAGCCTAAAACATGTGAAACAAAGCTTTGCCATCCTAGCTTTCAAGAAGCATTGTCCGTAAGATATTCAATACTCTCCTCCAATATCACAAGTCAACAATATCAATTCTCATCTATGATCCATATTCATTATCCAACTTGGAATAATTTCATTTTTAACTTGGTGTCTCCATGCACTAAACTTCTTTATAAATTTCAGATCATTGCCTTTTTGGTAATTTCTCATCACATCTCTGCTTTCCAGGTTCCCTTTTCACTTTCTGTTCGATTCTAGAGAAACTTTATTTTGATGTTTCTTTTCTTGATTCACTTCCTACTGCCATAAACATATCTCCACATGAAAATTCATCTTCTCAGGCTGAATTGCACAAGGCCAGAACTGCAGCCAAAGTGCTTCTTACACACGTGGATGGTGAAACTTTGTCTTACATTCTTTGGACATGTTATCAAGAGGGGCCAATCATGAGGAAAAACATCAAGCTTAGAAAAGCATAGAGTTAGTGATAAAAGGAAGACCTGCAAGTAATTGGGTTGCCACTATCCCTGCAAAATGGATTTGAACACAGCAGATATTATAAAGATGATGCAAAATTGACCAGGGTTTGATTCTGTCATTCACTGGGTCACTGAGAGTTGGAGTCAGCTCGTTGATTCTCTGGGTCGCTATGAGTTGCAGTCAGCTAGTTGATGCCTAATATCTCCCACTAGAACCATCTTTTGCCACCAGATCTATGCACAGGGCTGGGGGCAGAGGGCAGAGTCAAATGTGCAATATTCCACCTCCCTCCTTCTCAGCATCACATCCTTTTCCAAGGAATGGCACCTCCTAGTAACATGTTCAGAGTTATGTGAGATGAAACCACATCATCTTTGCCTCCACAGAACAATCTGGCCACACGCTCTACAAGACATGTTTGTTTGTTCTTTTGACAGGCCATAGATGTTCAGTGCTCTTCTCCAACACCACAGCTCAAAGGTGTCAGTTTTTCTTCTGTCACCCCTATTCATTGTCCAGCTCTCAGATGCAATCAGAAATATAGAGGCCTGAATCAGATGCACCTTAGTCCTCAAACTGACATCATTTCTCCTCAATAATTTGGAGATGTCTGCAGACTTTCCCAGTGTACTATGTCTCCTGATTTCCTGTTTATAGCAAGGGTGTGAATTGTGGATCCAAGTAAGGTACATAAATATTGACATACTAAGTATTGGTGAGATGAAATAGACTGGCATGGGGCATTTTAAGTCAGACGATCATATGATGATCTACTAAGCTGGAGAAGAAAAGGTGAGGAAAAACGAGGTTGCTTTCATAGTTAAAAAAGTAATTTCTAGATCCATCTTGAAATACAATATTGTGAGTGACAATATCGATATGCATACAAGGAAGGCCAGTGAATACCACTATAATTCAGATAAATGCACCAACAACCAATGGCAAAGAGGAAACAGAAGATTACTACCAACTTTCACAATCAGAGATTGATCAAACATGCAATCAAGACGAATTAAAAATAATGGCTGACTGGCAAGGAAAAGTGCGAACAGAGAAAAAGGATCAGTAGTTAGAAACATGAATCTAGTGACAGAAATGAAGGTGGAGATAGAACAATAGCATTTTGTACAATCAATGATATATTGATAGCAAATACATTTTATAAGAAATGTAAATACAGTCTATACACATGGTTTACACCTGATTGTATGTACTGGAATCAGACTGATTACATCTGTGGAAAGAATTGCTGGAGAAGCTTAATGTCAGCTGTGAAAATTAGGTCAGGTGTTGATTGTGGAACAGACCACCAACTACTTATATACAAGTTCAAGCTGAAGCTGAGGAAACTGAAATAAAATTCTTAGGAACCAAAGTTAGACCTTTAACCCATCCCACCTGAATTTCAAAACCATCTCAGAAACATCTCAGTGTGAGGCTTTGAACACTAATGAGTGAAGACTAGATGAGCTGTGAGAGGGTATCAAGAATATCATAGAGGAAGAATGCAAAGAGTCATTACAAAGAGAGAGGAGGAAGAAAAGACCAAAATACATGTCAGAAGAAACTCTGAATATTAAACTCGAGTGCCAAGAAGCCAAAACTAAGGGATGAAATCAAGATAGTAAGGAGTTGAACAGAAGATTTCAAAGGAAAGCACAGGAAGACAAAATAAAGCAATATAATGAAATGTACAAAGAGCTGGAGTCAGAAAATCAAAGGGGCCAAACTTGCTCAGCATTTCTTAAGCTGAAGGAACTGAAGAACAAATTCAAGCTTTGAGTTGCAATATTTAAGGATGCTTTGGGTGGAATATTAAATGATCTAGGAAGCATTAAAAGATGATGGAAAGAGTATACAGAGACATTGTGCCAAAAGGTATTGGTGGATACAGAATAATTTAATGAAACAAAGTACGAGCAAGAGCCTGTGGTGATGAAGGAAGAAGTTCAAGCTGCTCTGAAAGAATTTGCAAAAAACAAGACCCCAGGAATAGATAGCATACCAGCTGATATATTTCAACAAACATTTGCTGCTCTGGATGTGCTCACCAAGTTGTGCCAAGAAATCTGGAGGACAACCACCTGGCCTACTGACTGGAAGAGATCTATATTTGTTACCATTTCAAAGAAAGGTGATCTGACAGAGTGCAGAAATTATCGAACAATATAATTAATATCACATGAAGGAAGATTCTGCGAATCATTATCTAAAAATGACTGGAACAGCACATCAACAGAGAATTTCCTGAAGTGTAGGCTGGATTTAGAAAAGGTCATCATATTAAAGATATTGTAGCTAATGTCAGATGGATCTTGGCTGAAAGCAGTGATCACCAGAGGAATGTCTGTCTATGTTTCATTGGCGATGCAAAGACATTTGACTGTGTGCTCCACAACAAACTGTGGCTAACTCTGGGAAGAATGGGAATCCCAGAACACTTGATTGTGCTAATGCAAAATCTATGCAGGGACCAAGAGGCAGTTGTCAGAACAGATCAAGGAAACACTGCATGGTCAAAAATTGAAAGGGTGTACACCAGGCATGTGTCCTCTCTCCATACCCTTTCTATCTATATGCTGAACAGAGTACTCAGGAGGCTGGGCTCTATGGGGAGAAATGTGGCATGAGGACTGGAGGAAGACTCATCAATAATCTTTATTATGCAGATGATACAACCCTGTTTGCTGAAACTGAGGACCTGAAACACTTGATTCAGAAGGTCAAGGACTGCAGCCTTCAATATGGATGAAAGCTCAACATCAAGAAAACAAACATTCTCACCACTGGCCAATTGGCAGCATCAGGATGGTTGGTGAAGAGATTGAGATTGTTAACAGCTTCAGTTTGCTTGGCTCCACAATCAACACTCTTGGCACCAGCAGCCAGGAAATTAAAAGACATAGCGACTTGGGAAAGTCTGCTATCAGAGAAGTACTGAAGAACAATTATATCAGTCTGGAGACTAAAGTGCACCTGATACAGGCCATGGTCTTTGCAGTCACTGTGCTTCAGAGAGCTGGACAATGACTAGGGATGATAGACAAATTGATGCCTTTGAGCTGTGGTGTTGGAGAAGAGTATTGAATATACCATGGGCTGCTAATAGAACAAACAAGTTCAGCCTGGAGAGGGCAAAATCAGGCTGCTCTTTGGAAGCAAGGATTCTGAAACTTCATCTGACATAATTTGGAGATCTGTCCTTGGAGAGGGACGTCATGCTTAAGAGGGTGGAGGGACAGTGCAGGAGAGGAAGACCCTTGATGAGATGGATTGATTCAGTGACTGGGGTAATGGGGGTAGGTGTGTTGAAGACAGTGAGATTGGCACACGATAGAGCAGGGTTTAGGGCTGTTTTACATAAGGTCACTATGAGTCGCAGGTAACTTGATGGCACATAACAACTACAACAGTCATAAAACACAGAATTTATTTACCTGAAACTATGAACTTTGAGAAATGATGGTAGTTATAAAAAGGTTTCAAGTCTTTTGTTCGTAGGGTTGTTATGAGTCAGCAATCAATGACAAACTACAAAACAGAATCAATATACACATAGGCCTCCAAATATTCACTTGATAAAAAATTTCATAGAGAATATCTGCTGTTTTGGACCTCTTTAAAGTGCTAAATAATGCAGATGTCAGTTTAAAGGCTAACGTGTACTTGCCTAAGACATGAAATTTTCAATTGTTTCATATGAATGCAAAAGGGAGACAATTAATAAAAAAAGAGCAAAGATGGATGTCTTGGAATTGTGGTATTGATGAAGAGTATTGAATATCCCATGAATTGCCAATAAAGCAAACCTATCTGTTCTGGAGGAAGTGCAATCAGAGTGTTCCCTGAAGGCACAGACAGTGAGATTTTGTCTCACATTCTCTAGACACGTTGTCGGGATGCTTCCATCCTTGGAATAGGACACTGTATTTGGAAAAGCAGAGGGTCAGTGAAAGGGAGGAAGACCTTCCAGAAGATGGATTAACACAGTGGCTGCAGCCCTGGATGTGAGAATGGCAGGAATTGTGAGTAAGGCTCAGGATAGGGTAAGCAATTAGTCTGTTGTTCATAGGATCACAATGAGTGAGTATATCACCGAACAACAAAAACGTGACCTGGAGTGGACCTGATAGCGTTGGACTTGGCACGTGTGACTATTTAAATGGAAATGAATTAAAACTAGATGAAACAACGAACCAATTCCTTTTGTTAGTTACTTTCATTTCACTGTCTGAGCATTCTCACATTAAAGTCTTATTCTAGTGATGATTTTGTCTTACGTGCATTTTGTTTTTCTTGCGTATTGGCATATCTTGTAATGTTTGTTATGTTTTTGTTTTTGTAGGAAGTTAGATGTTTGTACTGGGTAATGGAAACTGAAATATATATATGAATTTGTGGAGATGTAGAGGGTAAGGAGTTGTGCTGCCAATCCAAAGGTAAGAGATTTGAACACATCAGCTACTCAAAGGGAGAAAAATGGACACTCTAATGCGTGATTTACGGCCTCTAAAAACATGCTGGATGGTTAGCTAAGAGTTGAGTCAGAATCAACAGCAGTGAGTGAGGAATTAGGTTATATTTAGCATTTTTTTGTAGCTACAGGTCTAGTAGCCTAAACTTCTCTAATGTCTTTGTTATTGTCTTTTGTTTTTTAATACCTTTAAAACCTCAGGTAAAGTCTAGTCAGTAATATTAGCTGTAAGACCCTATTGTACAAAACCCCCTTTGGTTATGCTGGAAAAATGTAAGCTTGTGGGATCCTATGTATTCTTCCAATGAAATCTCAGTCTTTGCAAACGCTTGTGTCTAGGAATTGGGAATGCCATTTCTTCAGGATACAATATTTTGTCTCTATTTGTCCCATTTCCCTTTATCTGGCTTCTGTGTTCCTATTTTCTTTAAACTTTCCATCCTCACATTTCCTGACACAGAAGAGCCCATTGCAGCAGTCACAGTGTCAATCCATCCGGTGAGGGTCTTCTCCTTCACTGACCCTCCACCCTTCCCAACATCATGTCCTTCTCTAAGGAATAGCCCCTTTTAGCAACATGTCCAAAGTTTGTGAGGTGAAGCCACATCATTATTTCCTTCAAAGAGCAGTCTAAGTGTCCTCTCCATGGCATATCTATTCATTCTCTTGACCATCCATGGGATGTTCAGTACTCTTCTCACACACTACAGCTCAAAGGTGTCAATTCTTTTTCTGTCATCCTTATTTATTGTCCAGCTCTCAGATGCATACCAAGTAATCAGAAAGACCATGGCCTGAATCAGATGCACCTTAGTCTTCAAACTGACATCACTATTCTTCAATAATTTGGATAGATCCCTAGCTGCAGATTTTCCCAGTGTATTGTGTCTCCTCATTTCCTGATTGCTGATACCAAAGGTGTTAATTGTGGATCTAAACAAGATGAAGTTATTGCTAGTTTCAATCTCCCCTCCATCCATCATGATGCTACCTATCAACCCAGTGGTAAGAATCTTTGTTTTCCTGACATTGAGATGCAATCCATACCGAAGGTTGTGTTTCTTGGTCTTCTGCAACAAATGCTTCAAATCCTCCTCAATGACACAAGCAAGATTGTGCCATTTGCATAACACAGGTTATGAAAGGGTCTCACTCCAATCCTGATGCCACATTCCTCCTCACAGAGTTCAGCTCCTTGGATAATTTTTCCAGCATACAGATTGAGTAAGTATGAAGAGAGAATGTAGAAATCTCTGGGATCACTCTCTCCTTCTTCTTGTGAGAGCCAGGAAGGAATAATTCTCAAATCCTTGTCACAAGAACATTGGGGGTCCCTCCAGCAATTCATCAAAATTATTATTTAAATTTTCCTACTAGTTTGAGGTTTTTTACCAGTCAATAGTGGAACTCTGAAGGCTCTTGGACTTTTGGTGATCTAGTTGGTAAGGAGTTGCGCCAACTCCAAGGCAAGAGGTTCAAATACACTAGCTGTTCTTTATGAGAAAAACAGTCAACCTCTTCCTGAGAAGTTTACAGCCTCTGGAAAACCTGTTAGAGGATCAACTGAGTAATTTTTGACTCAACTGTAGGAGTTGGACTCTGCAGGTTCATCACTGCGCTTAAAGGATAAGTAAATTTGACAGTTCTCAGGCATCTGTCATCTGCTGTAAACATGATGAAATATTAAAAACCAGCCAATATAGAAAGTGGAACCATCAGAGAGATGCAGAGGTGTGAAACTATGGCCTGAGACAGGAAGAAAGGGAGCTGGAAGTATACCATGTTTGTCAGGCGCTCTGAAGGATAGTCCTAATTTCTTTGAATAAATGTCCCTCTGTTGGATAAGCTAGCTTGAAGCATATTTTTTACTTATAGCCAGAGATTATTGAAGACACAGTGACTATGAGAACCAGAATGAATTTCAGAAAAAGAGAGAGATTTAAATATTTGTTAGAACACTAGTCTTTAGAAGAATATGCTTGTTAATTGTATTAATTATTAAATAACCTTTTATTTCAGAATAAA
>NW_006399874.1:7635101-7641958 GCF_000299155.1 Elephantulus edwardii
ATATAATAATAATTATTGCTCCATTGGTTTTTATTTAACAACAAAAGACTTAGGTGATAAATTGATTTGATTTCAGTACAAGTAATGGCCTTCTCTATCTTCTATTTATAAAGATCTGATAGAATCTTGTCAGCGAATGTATTACAAATTTTTCACTTTTTGGGAATGTGAAAATTTCTGAATTATGAGTTCCTCTGGGCAAAGAAATGCATAATTCTTTGTAGTTTAAGTTCATGGATTTTTCTAGTTCAGCCATCCTGAGGAAGGGAGAAATAGACAGCTCGATATACAGGGTAATTACAGTTCTTGTAAAAGAAGAACAAAATTGGGTAAAAGACAGGTTGGTGAATCAGACGTTGTTCCAGAGGTACTTTCAGAGAGCACTGAGTAGTTGCTACTGATTTCTATCAGCCCACTTCTGAGGATTTGTGATAATATATATATGGAGTTGTCAGCCTTCCTGAAAGTACAGTCTTTTAGACTAAGGCTGGGCAGCCAGATCTCAAGGAGGATACATGGTGTTAGGTCAGAAAACTGAAAGGCAAATGCTTCCCCTAATTAAACATGCTTCAACTCTATCTCAGTAAACTCTTGCTGTTATTATCATGTGCCATCAAGTTGACAGTCACTTATAGTGAGTGCCCCGTGAACAACAGATGTGAACCTGGCCTAGCCTGCACCATCCTTGTGACCTCTGATTTGCTCAAGCCCAGTGTTATAGTCACTGTGTCATCTTTTCTTTCTCTGACCCTACACCTCTCTCAGCATGATGTCTTTTCCCATTAATTGGCCCTGCCAGACAAGTACATGAGGTGCAGTTTCCCCATTCTTGTTTCCAAGAAGCACCTTGGCTGTAGTTCCTTCAAGACATATCTGCTTGTTCTTTTGACCATCCAGAGGATTTTTGTATTCTTTTCCACCACAACCTAAAGGCATCTATTCTTCTTCTGTCATCCTTATTCATTGTCCAACTTGCAGATGCACAATAAGTACTTGAAAATATCATCGCTTGATCAGGTGCCCCTTAGTCTTTAAATGGACATCCTGGCTCTTTAGCACTTGGGGGAAGTCACTTAGTCACTTAGTTCCTGTAAAGTGACCTTCTAGGCAGAACCTGCTTAAATGGATTCTGTGCCACTAACTAAAGGAAGAATTGTTTAGGTATTTCTTATTTATGTCACTTTAACAAAATCAACATTCTTTTTTTTTTAAATTATTATTATTGAGTGTGTGTGCACTGTCAAATCAGATTTGACTGGTACAGGAGGAGATTCCCCCCCCCCCCCTCCAGTAAATCATCTGGTGAATTTGAACCGCTCATCCCTGGGATTGCAGTGCAGCTTCTTGCCACTAGGCCACCAGAGCTCACCATATATCACTTTTTTTAAAGTGATATATTAGGCAAACATGTTGCTGTTGTGAATCATTGAGGTGGAACCAGCCCATAGCTGACCCTCTAGTAGGTTTTCAAACACAGTAAATCACACAGGAGGAGATTGTTCATCCTTCTCCCACAGTTAAACATAGGAGAAAATACTGGGGGGAAAAATCCTACTTGTCTTGAGTTTAGCAATAATTTATTTTTTTAAGCTTTTTATATTTTTAATAATTTTAATGAGCATTTATAGAGATTTTGGATTTCCATTCAATTTCTTAAACATACAAAAAGTAAAATCTAGAATATATTATGACTGACAGGAAAACAAACAGGTCTATCCTAGAGAGGACAAAACCAGTTTGTGTTTGCTTTTTGAAGGCAAGCTTAGCTTCACATGCTGTAGACATATTGCCACAAGGGACGTCATGCTTGGAAGTGTAAAGGGTCAGAGTACAGAAGAAGAAGACCCTGGATGATATTGATTGACACTGTATCTGTGGCCATGGGGTTAGGTATGTCAGAGATGGTGAGGTTGGCTCAGGATAGGGCAGGTTCAGGGTTACTGGCCGTAAGGTGGTTGTGAGCCATAGTTGACTTGACAGGACATAACAACAACAACAAAGAAAAAAATTCAGTAAACTGGCCTTTATCAAAGTTAAAAGTAATTTCTCTTGCAAACGCAGTCACAGAAATGTATAAGCAAGTTACAGACTGAATTAAACATATCTGGCAACAGATGGCATATATTTGTTGTGTGAAATATGTAACATATAATGGGAAGCTATTCTTATAATTCAATAAGGCAAAAAATTTGGACAAATTATTTGATCAAAAACCTGTCTAAAAAGATACAGAAATGGAAAATGAGTCAGGGGAAATGTCCCACATCATTAATCATAGGGAAAATGCAAATTAAAGGATACTGGGGTACCATGACACATTGTTGTTACGTGATGTCAAGTTTGACTCATACATAGATACCAACTGAAAACCATTAGATACTTTGCCTTATTCTGAACCAATCTCACAACCTCCATTATGCTCAAGCCCATTGCTGTCAACCCATCTCACTAAGTGTCTTTCCCTCATTCTCTGACTCTCTCTCCCTTTCCCAGCATAATGTCTTTTGCTAAGGACTGACAATATGCCCAAAGTCTGTGAGACAAAGTTTCACCATCTTTGAATCTAAGGAACACCTGATTGCACTTACTCCTATGTAGTCATTTGTTCTTTTGCCAGTCCATAATATACTCAGCACTTTAGTCTGACACCATAGTTCAAATGTGGTGATTCTTCTTTGGTCTTTTCACATGCATACAGATATTGACAACATTAAAAAAAAAACAAAGACAAAAACCAAAAACCAAAAACCAAAACACAACTACATCAAATGTTGTTGCGGTGGTAAATGAAGTAAAACTTTTACATCTTGGTAATATAATGTAAAGTAGTACTTCCATATTGGAAAATAATTTCTCACAAGTTATACAGGTGCCAATAATACAGCCCAGGAATCCCAGTTCTAGGTATTTATTGACTATCATAACAACATAGGTCCATTAAAAAAAAAATCCAACATCCTTGTACCTTCTTGTTCATGTTATTGTTGTTGTTATGTGCTGTTAAGTCGCTTGCGACTCATAGCTACCCTATGTACAAGAGCCCTAACCCTGCTCTATCCTTTGCCAACCTTATTGTCTCCTGACACACCTACTTCCACTACCCCAATCACTGAATAGATCTATAGTTTTATTTAAAACATGCAAAACTTTTCACAATCTAGGTAAATGGATATACATATATAAAGTACAACACTCAACAAGAAAATAAATGAAGTACCTTATCAATCAATACATGGATGAAACTTAAATATTTACAGGAATAAAGGAAAACAAAGAATTAGTGAATTATCCTTTATTCTAGTTACACAAGATTCTAGAAAATGCCAACTAATCTTTAGTGACAGAAAATAGATAGGTATTTGTATGAGGATGAGGCAGGAAGAAAATGGAGGGTTGGGAGGGATTATGAGAATTTTTGGTGGTGATTGATGTTTATTGTTCGAATCATTATGACTTTCATACAAATAGATCTATCTTGGAGAGGGTGAAACCAAGTCTCTCCTTGGAGGTTAGGATTTGTGTGTGTGTGTGTGTGTGTGTGTACCATCAAACTGGATCTGACTGGTACAGGAGGAGATTGCCCCTCCTTCTCCAGGAAAGCATCTGGTGGATTTGAACCAGGAGGCTAGGATTTTGAAGCTCCATCTCACATACTTTGGGTACACGGCCAGGAAAAACTAGTCCTTGGAGAAGGGCATATTGCTTGAAAGGGTGGAGGGACAGAGCAGGAGAGGAAGACCCCAGAAGAGGTGGAATGATGTAGTAACTGAGTTGGTGTGGTGGAATTAGTCAGACTGGCTCAGGACAGGGCAGAATTCAGAGCTGCTGCACATAGGTACATGGGTTACAGGCAATTTGATAGCACATAAAAAAAATACACACACAAAACATCTCACCAACAAAAGCAACAACAACAAATGTATTTATGTCAAGGGAGCTCTGGTAGCCTAGTTCTCGTGTTGTGCTGCCAACCTAAAGGTTGTACCCCTCTGTTGGTTTAAATCCACCAGTTCTCCAAGAAGGAAACACAATCTCTTCCAGTACAAGCTGTTCTTTACAGACATTAAAAAATTAGTGGCAGATCAGCTATGAACACCTTGTTATTGTTGTTATGTGCTGTCAAGTTGCCAGCGACTCATAGTGACCCAATGTATAACAGCCCTAAACACTGCTCTATCCTGTGCCAATGTTATTGTCTCTGATACATCTACCTCCATTATCCCAGGCACAGAATCAATCTATCTCATAAAGGGTCTTCCTCTCCTGTGCTGTCCCTCCACCCTCCCAAGCATGCTATCTCTCTCCAAGGACTGGTCCCTCCTTGCAACGTGTCCAAATTATGCCAGGCAGAGCTTCAGAATCCTTGCCTCCAAGGAGCAGCCTAGCTTTACCCTGTCCAGAATGAACCCAGTTGTTTTCTTAGCAGCCCATAGTATATTCAATACTCTTCTCAAGCACCAGGGCTCAAAGGTGTCAATTATCCTTTTGTCATTTCTAGTTAATGCCAAGCTTTCTGATGCATAGCAGGTAATTGCAAAGACCATGGCCTGCATCATGCATATCTTAGTCTCCATACTGACATTGTTGCTCTTCAGTACTTTTGAGAGGTCTCTGACAGCAGACTTTCCCAATGTAATTTGTCTTTTAATTTCCTGTATGCTGGTACCAAGTGTTTATTGTAGAGCCAAGCAAACTAAAGCTATTAACAATATCAGTCTCTTCACCACCTAACATGGTGCTGCCCAGTGGTGAGAATCTTTGTTTCCTTGACTTGGTGTTGAGCTTCAATCCATATTAAAGGAGGCAGTCCTTGACCCTCTTCAGCAAGTGCTTCTGCTCCTCCTCAGTTTCAACAAGCAAGGTTGTGTTATTTGCATAATGCAGATTGTTGATAAGTCTTCCAATCCTGATGCCACTCTTCTCGTCATAGAGCCCAGCCTCCCAGATAATCTGTTCTGCATAGAGATTGAAAATATATGGAGATAAGACACACCCTTGGCAAACACCCTTTCCAATTCTGAGCCATGCAGTTTTTCCTTGCTTTGGTCTGACAATTGCCTCCTGGTCCAATTTTATGTTTCACATAAGCAAAAAAGAGTGTTCTGGGATTCCCATTCTTCTCAGAGTTCACCACAGTTTGCTGTGATCCACACAGTTAAATGTCTTTATATCAATGAAACAGAGTTAGACATTCCTCTGGTACTCTCTGCTTTCATCCTAGCTGATGTTAATGAATGAGTTTTGAATATGTATGTCAAATGTAACTGATATAATGTTTGTTGTTTTGATTTTGGTAAGGGTTTCAAAGGTATTGTTAGATGTCATTGAGTCAACTAAGACTCATAGTGACCTCCTGAACAACAGATCTGAGCTCTCTGCTCTATACTGAACCATCCTCACTTTCCCTGTCCCCTTTAATTAAATTCACTCTGGTAGTTACTGTGTAGTCCATCTTGTAAAGGGATTTTTTCTCTCTTTCACTGAGCCTCTACCTTCTCCAGCATGATGTCTCCCTACAAGGACTGTTTCCTCCTGAAAATATGTCCAAAGTAAGTGAGACATTGTTTAACCATCCTTGCTAAAAAGCACTTAGTTGCACTTCTTCAAGACATTTTTTCTTGTTCTTTTGGTAGTCCTTTGCATATTCAGTATTCTTCACAAACACCACAATTCAAAATTGTGTGTTCTTCTTTGGCCTTCCTTATTTTTAAACCTTCAGATGTACAGGAAGAAATTAAAAATATCTTGGCCAAATATATATATAATGGCTTGTTTCAGGTGCATCTTAGTCTTTAAAGTGACATCCTTGCTCTTTAGAATTTTGGAGAGTTCATAAACAGCAGATTTTCCCAATGCAACATATATTACTTTGGTTGCTTGACAGCTACTAATGCTGACTGTGAATCCCAGTAAAACAAATCCTTGAGAATCTTAATCTTTTCTCCATCTATCACATGTTGTCTATTGGTCCAGCAGTGAGGATTTTTGGTTATTTTTATATTGAGATGTAATCCATAGGGAAGGCTGTGTAGTCTTCTATCTGTAGAAAATGCTCCAAGTAGTCTGCACTTTCTCTAAGGAAGGTTGTGTCATCTGCACAATGCAAGCTGTTGTTGAGTCTTCCTTTAATCCTGAAACCATAATCTTCTTCTTTTTTTAATAAAATTTTTCTTTTACACTGGCTTACTTGCAAAGTTTGTAATACATTGTTTTTTTCACATTGGATTTTCCCTCTTTCCTTCCAACTTCTTGAATTTGCTCAACATACAGACTAAGTATGGAGAAAGAATAGAATCCTGATGTACACCTTTTTTATTTTAAACCATACAGTGATCCCTTGTTCTGTTTGGAAAACTACTTCTTGGTATATGTACAGGTTTCACATGAGAACAATTCTTTTTACACGAGAATACTTTTATTGAAAAGTGTAAACTATACTAAATCTTATCACATTGCACACTTTAAGCCTGTGTACGTTATTGCATGTCCGGCACACATTAGTAAAGCTCTAAGAAGGAAATAAATTAGGTAAACACAATTAGATGTAAAGAGATAAAGTAGAAACTGACCTCTGAAATAAGAATTCAAAGGGGAAAGTTAAAGCTATTTTTTGTGCCAAAATGAAAGACAATATGTATGGATCCAAAGAAGCCCTTGGGGAAAAAAGCTGGATTCCTTAGAGAAAGACATTTTCAGAAAGGCTGGATAGTAGCTACCAAGGTTGAGGAGTTTAGCAGAAACTCCTTTAGTTATCTTTTTTTTTTTTTTAATTTAGGTTGTTTATTTTTCATTTCAATGAACATCTACAGAGATTTTGGGATTCCATTCATTCATTGTTGCACCCTTCTCCCCGCACA
>NW_006399874.1:7642058-7642645 GCF_000299155.1 Elephantulus edwardii
TACCCCCAAATATAATCCACTTTGCAACCCTCATTGCATACTCCTACGAAAAAAATAATGCCCTAAAATATAATACTTTTAGATATCTTTTTAAAGTAAGTGCTAGACCAGAGAGCTCTAGTGACTTGTCCATAGGGAGTCACACTACTAAACTGAAAATAAAGCATCTGGGTGCATTGGATCCACAAGTAGCTCTGTAGGAGAAAGATGGGCTGTTTCCTCCCACACAATTCACAGCTTCCAAAAGCCTGCTGGTGAATCAGCCAGAAGACAGTTCTGGCTCCATGGCAATGAGTTTTTGAAATCTTGGACTAAAAGCAGATTAGACATATGCTAATGAAAGGGAAGAAGACTTCGGCTGAGGAGGGTGACCAAGTAAGTAGTCCACTTATCAGTCAGTATAGGGCACTTCTTGTTTTAAAATTCTTATTTATTTTTATTTAAAAAATTATATTGGTTTGCATATTAAATTAATATATATTGTGTTTCATTCATATGTTGTTGTTGTTATGTGCCGTCGAGTCGCCTGCGACTCATAGCGACCCTATGTACAACAGCCCTAAACTCCGCTCTGTCCTGTGCCAATC
>NW_006399874.1:7642745-7645494 GCF_000299155.1 Elephantulus edwardii
TAGAGGGCCTTCCTCTCCTGCACCATCCCTCCACCCTCCCAAGCATGATGTCCCTCTCCAAGGGCCGGTCTCTCCTCACTACATGTCCAAAGTAAGTTATTGTTTTTTTCACATATTCCCTCATTCGCATTGTGTTGTCAATGAAGGTCTGGTGGCCTAATAGTAAGAATCTGGACTTCAATCATGAAGGCATGCAGTTCGAATCTATCAGATGCTCTGTGGGAGAAAGATGGGCAATCTCCTCTCTTGTGATTACCTACCTCTGAAAACCCACTGGAGGTGGGTTCTGACTCAATGGTACACAACAACAACAATAAGACATTCATATAAATTGAGTTTCATTCTTCTACAGTATTGTGCTTCAAGCATTCCTTCTTTCATATTGTGTTTCATATGATCACTCCCATATACTGTGTTTTATAAAATTAAACACTATTGATCTATACCATGAATACCCCTTCTATTCAGGTTCCCACTGGATCTATCCTAATTCCTTCACTCTTTCCCTCCATCTGCTCAATTCAACAACAACATATTCTTAGCAGTGCAATACCTGGGTCATATGATATTTCTGTGTTCAGCTTTTTTAAGGAAATGCCAAACTGCCTTCCAGAGTGATCAGACCTTTTTATAATCCCACCAACCATGTGTTGAGAGCTCCAATCTCTCCACATCTTCTCCAACATTTATTGCTTGCCTTCCTGTTAAACTTTGTTGCTGCTGTTAGAGTGAGATGATATCTCATTCTGATTTGCATTTCCATGATTGCCAAAAATTTTGAAAATTTTTTGTCATATGTCTATTTTCATCAGAATTTATTCTTTGGGGAAAAATCTTTCCAAGTCTTTTGCCCATTTCATAATCGAATTATATCAGTCTTTTCCTTACGGAGGCCCTGTAATAGTCTGTAAACTTTTGTTATGAGACCTTAGTCTGAGATGCCATTGTTATTGTTGAATACTGTCAAGTTGGATCCAACCCATATATGACCCTCCAGTGAGTTTTCAGAGGCAGTTGTTGCATGAGAGGAGATTGTCCATCCTTCTCCTACAGAGGAGCTGGTGGATTCAAACCATGGGCCATCAGGATTGCAAATTTATTCCCAAGTATCTTAGTTTGTGATTGGCTTTTGTAAATGGCTGTATTTACTAATATCACACAAACTCTTATTGAAGATTATTAAGAAAAAATGACTGGAGCTGTACATTGTAGAGAACTGCCAGAAATAAAATCTGAGTTTAAAATAGGCCTTAACACTACAGATATCATTGTTGATGTCGGATGGCTCTTGGCTGAAAGCAGAACATACAAAAAGAATGTTTATTTGTGTTTTATTGACTATGCAAAAGAATTTAACTGTGTGGATAACAACAGATTGTGGCTAACATTGAGAATAATGGGAAACCCAAAACACTTGATTGTGCTTATGTGAAACCTTTACTTAGACCAGGAAGTAGTCATAGGAACAGAGCAATGAAACAATGAATGGTCCAAAATCAAGAAGAGTGTTTCAGGAATGCGTCTTTTCAATCTATATGCAGAACAGGTCATTTGAGAGGCTAGATTTTATGAAGAAGAATGTGATACCAGGACTGGAGGAAGACTCATCAACAACCTGCGTTATGCATGTGACATAACTTTGCTTGGTGAAACTGAGGAGAATCTGAAGCATTTGCTGCAGAATGTCTTCAATATGGATTGTATCTCAACATCAAGAAAACAAAGATTCTCACCACCAGGTCTATTGAATTGACAGCATCATGACAGAGGGAGAAGAAACTGAGATTGTTACCAATTTTATCTCTTGGGTCTTCTCTTGGCACCAGCAGTCAGAAAATGAAAAGATGGGTTGCTTTGGCAAAGTCTGCTGTCAGGGAACACTCCACAGTGCTAATGGACAATGATGTCAGTCTAGAGAGTAAGGTCCTCCTGAGAAAGGCCATGGCCTTTGCAATTACTTACTATGCATCTGAGAGCTGGAAGACAATAAACAGGTCTGCCATGGAAAGGGTGAAACCAGCTTGCTCCTTGGAGGCAAGAGTTGTGGAACGCCATCTCACATATTTTGGTCATGTTACCAGGAGGGGTCTTTGGAGAAGGACATCATACTTGGAAGGGTGAAGAGTCAATGCAGGAGAGTAAGACCTTAGAGGAGACAGATTGAAACAGTGACTATGGTAATAAGGGCAGGTGTGTCAGAGAGAATGAGATTGGTTCAGGATAGGGAAGAACTCAGAGCTATTGTTCATTGGGTCACTATGAGTCCTAGATGACTCAATGACACATAACAACAACAACAATATCCTAACGACATTTCTTAAAGCAGCAGTGTTCCTTTCCTGACCTGGTGCAGTACTGGGTTCCTAATCTTTCAGTCTGTGAAAATCTTCACTCACTGTTCTTTTGGAGCCTTGGTTTTTCTATTTTTAATGCTCTGTTGTTAACAGATTTCCCTTATATGTGTATACATATTATCTTATCACTAACAACGTTGTATTTCAGGATAGAATTTGAAATTGACTTTGACTATGAAAGCAACACCATTTTTCTCCTGTTTTTCATTCCCAGTGTGGTGGTGGTGGTGTTAAATGCCGTCGAGTCACAGGTGACTCACAGGGACCCTATGAAGGAGAGTCGTCGATGCTTGCTTGGGTGCCTCTCATCCTCTCTCCAGGTTCATAGGGTTTCCGGAGGCAAGCTATTATGGAAGTGGATGCCACTCTTCCTTCCAAGCTTGTTTTAATTGGGG
>NW_006399874.1:7652666-7657828 GCF_000299155.1 Elephantulus edwardii
CTTTGACTTGGTAGCAATGCTTTCTCTCCACTGGGCCAGCTGATCTCTCTCTATATATTCCCGGTGTAGAATACCATATAATTATCTGATTCAGAGTGGTCAAAGCTGGTATTGATGTTCATGAATTCCAATTTATTTTTAACTGTTTCCAGTTTTCCAATATTCACATACATTTCCATGTCCCAATTATTAAATGATGTTTGCTACTGTTTTTCCTCATTTCAACTGACTTCCAATCTGGGCACTACAACTACACTACTATAACTATACTCATTCCTCTAGTGTTCATATTGTCCTCATGGTGTTCTCTCCAAATAATTGAAGAGTAATGATGTCAGTTTGAGGACTAAGGTGTGCCTGACTCAGGTCAGTCTTTCCAATCACTTACTATGTGTCTAGAGCTGGGCAATGAATAAGGATGACAGAAAAAAAGAATTGACACATTGGAGCTGTGGTGCTGGAAAACAACACTGAGCGTCCCATGGACAGCCAAGAGAACTATATTTTGGAGAGGGTGTGGCCAGAGTGCTCTTTGGAGTCAAGAATAATGGACTTGGCTTCACATTCTTGGGGCATGGTGGTAGAAGGGTGGAAGGGTGTTAAAGGAGAGGAAGACCATCGACAAGGTGGATTGACATGGTGACTGCCACAAAGGGCTCTTGTGTGTCTGGAAGTGTGGGGATGGCACAGGATAGAACAGGGTTTAGATCCTTTGTTCACAGGGTCACTATGAGTTGTACTCAACTCAGTAGCACCTAACAACAACAACAACAAACAAATGCTCTGATGCTGATCTGTAAGTGGTTGTGCTGCTAAAGCAAAGGCCCTATCTCCCTAGGGGTTCAAATCCAGCAGCAGCTCTAAGAGAAGAACATGTACAACCTCTTCCTGTGTGATTCTATCCTTGTAAGCCCAATGGAGGGTCAGGTATGAGTTGATTCAATGCTAATGAGAAAGAGGGAGAGAGAAAATGCCCTGATGACAATTATCTGTTCCTTTACGATTTTATGAAATCATTTGCAGATGGGCTAAAATATTAAATAAGCCTAAAAATTGTCTTTGGTTCCTTAAAAACAAAATAGGCATATGTTTTTTCTGTTGGTTATTGAGCCCATGTGAGTGCAGTGAAGATCATTAGAGGTTTGCTTCCTCTATCACACACAGATGTCAAAGAAACCCCATTGGCATTCATCAGGACATAGACTATAGGCTTTATCATTTACAGGTGCTTTCATCTCTAAACTATCAAGGAATGGGGCATCCTAAAAGCAACACAAATAGTGAGAAGGAATGTAATAAAGGAATTATAACCATGACAGGTTAAAATTGTACACATTCTATTTCCTTCCATTATGTCAATATGAAATAAATATTCATCTTCTGGAACATTTATCAGGTTTTGCTGAAGGGCAAAACAAACAATTGTATTTTTTTTTTTTTGCTTTTAGAATTTTGAATTTTAATTATGTACATAAATAGCAACACCAGAATAAGGAGTTCTAAGGCTTGTACATGATCTCTAGGTGAAAAGATTCCAGATTAGTCCATTTTTTAATGTGGTTATCACCCAAGACAAAGAATGTGTACTAAAGTTTTACCTGAAGAAGAAAGCCAATTTACCACATTCAATACTGACTTCTCTGCCATTTTTCTGTAGAAATACTGATTTATTGTATGGAGTTTCCAGTGTTTTTAACTGATTTTAAAATGGTCAGAGGAAGGCAAAGTTTACTTATTTCCAGGTGGATTCTTCACATTCCCTGGATTTTGAAAGTTCTTCCACAAATACTCCAGGACTATGTATCCTTGTAAACCCCAGTCATATAATGCTTCTCCGCTGACCTGGGCCATGCTGATGGCTTGTTGTGGATAACAGATAGAGGCAGCTAATCCCATGAAACCAGGTGGATATACCAACTTCTTCATTTTTGAACCTCTAGCAAAAATGAGTCCAACAAGACCAGCAAAACCAATAACACCAAGTCTTGGGGAAAATCCAGGAGGTGCATTTTGAAGATATCCATAATTGTCTACCCCCCATTGAACAATATTTTGCATCTTGGGCTTAGCATAGAAGTACTTTTCCTGACACCATGTTATATATGGACTGCAAAACTGTCGTAGCTGTGAAATGTTTTCTTCAAGTCGAGACCTTGGCTCTTCTACATATTTAGATTGAGCTTTCGGAACTGAATAGAGTGAAAGCTCATCAAGCTTGACGGAATCTTTGTCAGGCGTGTCCTTTGATGAAGCATAGACTCTCCAGGTGAGCAGACTCAGGCTGGCCGGGCCCACAGATCTCTGAATTACCTTGAACATGTCGCTGGCGGCCGCGGCTCTGTCTGGGTCACCTCGGCCTTGGCCCCGCCCACTACTGAGATGGGGCTACGGCAGCCCAGTAGGGCCTGGTTTCTCAGCCGACCGCGAATGGACTGTGGTGCGGTGGACGGCCGTCACAATTGTATTTCTTATTAATACTAGAAAAGACTACTTGTGTGTGGACCGCACCAAATTGTGTCTAATCTTGAGAAGAATGGGAATCCCAGAATACCTAATCGTGCTCATGAGAAACCTATTCTTGGAACAGGAAGTAGTCATCAGAACAGAGCAAAGAAACACTGCATGGTTCGAAATAAGGAAAGGAATGTGTCAGGGATGTATCTTGTCTCCATACCTTTTCAATTCATATACAGAACATAACATTTAGGAGGATAGACTTTATGAGGAGGAATATGGCATCAGAATTAGAGGTAGACTCATCAACAAACTGTATTATGAAGATGACACAATCTTTATTGCTGAAAGTTAGGAGGACTTGAACTTGTTGCCAAAGATCAAGGAATGATTACATTACATCGTATGGACTACATCTCAATGTCAAGAAAACAAAGACTCTTACCACTGGACAAATAGGCAGTGTCATGATGGATGGAGAGGAGATTGATGTTGTCAACAGCTTCATCTTGCTTGGATCCACAATTAACACCATTGGTACCAGCAGTCAAGAAATATGCAGATGCACTGCACTGGGAAAGTCTGCAGTTAGAGACCTCTCCAAATTATTGAGGCATAATGATGTCAGTTTGAGGACTAAGATACGTCTGACTCAGGCCATAGTCTTTTCGATTACTTGCTGTGAATCTGATAACTGGACAATGAATAAAGATGACAGAAAAATAATGCCTTTGAGCTGTGGTTTAGAGAAAAGTACTGAACATCTCATGGATGGAGATGTTGGTCAAGAGAACAAACATGTATATCTTGGAGAGGGTTCAGCCAGAGGGCTCTTTGGAGCAGATGATGAGGCTTCACCTCTCATACTTTAGGCATGTTGCTAGGAGGACATGTTGGGAATGTTAGAGAGGGAAATGATGCTGGGAAAGTTTGAGGGTCGGCAATGGAAATTAAGACCCTCAACCAAGTGGATTGACAGGGTGATGGCTGCGATGGGTTCTTGTGTTTCAGGAAGTGTGAGGATGGCACAGGATAGAACAGGGCTCAGATCTTTTGTTCATAGGTTCTGTATGAGTCACACTTGACTCAACGGCCCCTAATAACAGCCTAACAACCTCTCACCTGACTGGATAGTTTCCAAGGGATTGCAAAGTCTTTCTTAGGGAAGAAAGCAAGAAACATTATAAATCTAGAGTTTATAAATGTTTCTCTTGCTCATGATCCTCTAGAAAGGCTAGGTTTTCTTTCTTTCTGAAATCTTACATTTTGTTGCTGTTGCTGCACACCAGGGCTATAGGACCTAAAAGAATGTTTGACTAAAAACAGTTAAGAACAGGCCTGAGGGCCTCGGATTAAAGTCACCCACCTTTGGCTTGTTAGCATCACTTTCTGTCAACTAGGCCAACTGGTCTCTCTCTATGTTATTAATTTTCATCAAGTTGAAGCAACTCATAGCTACCCTATGAATGAAAATCCTCAACACTTGCGTGACTTTTATCCTTTCTCCAGGTTCATAGGCTTTGCGCAGGCAAGCTATTACAGAACTGGATGCCACTGCTGCTCCCAAGCTTGTTTTAATCAGGGAGCTCCACCAAACAATGTCCACCATGAATAACCACTATCACATTTCACACATCAGTGTCACAATGTTCAGCTTCACAGCAATGACAAGTTACCTCTATACGGCAAATGGACACACCAGGGCTATAGGACCTAGAAGAATGATTGACTAAAACAATTAAAAACAGGCCCTTGGGCCCTACTGTATTTTACCATTCTGGCATGCCCAATGCCTGGCAAACTCTGGGCCAGAGACCCCCAATTCATCTGGCAAGTCCTTTCTGCAGACATCCACTTGGGGTACAAAGAAAACCACAAGAGCCCCGAACGTTTCATACTTGCCTCTCTTCAAGACACAAGAGACCACATCCATCCAGTTGACACTGAGATTCATGAGACCATCCTACATTTTAGAAATAGATGTCTTTTATTCTATGTAAAATATTAGAGTTATTAGGCAAGTCTATTAACTGAGTGATCAAGTTTATATTGGAAGAAATGAGTATTCCTTAGACATAAGAACTGTGATACTTCATCTCACTTACTTTGGGCTTGTTATCTAGAGGGGCTAGTTTCTTGAGAAGAATATGCTGCTTGGTGATTTAGAGGGTCAGAGGAAAATAAGACACTCAATAAGATGAATAAACACTGTGGAGTGTAAGGTCTGAAACATTTATGGGAGATGGCCATTGAGTCATGAGATTGATGTAAGAGGAAATGAAAACCCAGAAATAGTTGACTTTCATGATAACTGAGCTGAAAACTCTGGAAATAGCTTGGAAGAAAGAGGTAGAGGTGACCCAGGAAGCAAGCAGAAAGCAAAATTCAGGAAGCTCTCAATGTGCAGGAGTAAGATAAATGCAGAAGAGAATAAGGAGAAAGTGAAAGTGATTGACAGAGATTTATGGTGAAAAGAAAAAGTCCTGTATTGTAAAAACAAACCAAAAACCAAAACACAAAACCCCAAAATGATGATATCAAAAGTTATAAAACTTTGTAATAATAGAAAAAACAGAAGAGGAAAACTGCTATTCGATAATTAACACTCAAAGATGTCCTTTTGAAAATAGAGTGTGCCTGAACCAAGCCATATTTCCAAGGCACTCAAAAGCTGGACAATAAACAAAAACAATGTTGTTGTTGTTGTT
>NW_006399874.1:7660339-7665817 GCF_000299155.1 Elephantulus edwardii
AGAGCGAAGGCTACATGGTAGAGTGGACCTGGGGGAGGGTTTGTAAAACAATGAAAGAATTTTTCTTTTACTTTTCCAAGAGGATAGTGTACTAGGGGAGAAGATTAGGAGGGGAGAAAAGTGCAACAATGAATGAATGGAAATCCAAAGTCTCTGTAAATTTTTACTGAAATTAATATTAAATTTAAATTTGAAAAAAAAAGAAAGTTGTCTCACCTGGATATTTGTTAGTGAAGGAGACACAAGGCACTGGACTTGAGATTCAGGCTGAGTCCAAGTTTACTGTCCTTGAAGAGCTTATGAATCTACTTTAGATCATATGGTCTCTAAAAAAGATGGTGATATCTGGTGTATATAAGGAAGAGTTCTAAAATGATTTGGTTTGTAAAACTGTCACTCATTTTCATATATCTAATTGAAACCTTTTTCTATTTAAAAGAGGGCAATTAACAGAAGAGTCTCTCTGGTTTATTTACATTGCTTATTTCTATAAAGCAGCAGATTTGCAATAAAGTGTTTGACACCCCCATGGTATTTTGAAAAAAACAATATACAATCTGGCACAAGTTACTACCATTGTGAAACAGCGACTGGGGGACACCTTAAATAGCAGCAACTTCTAAAACTAAATGAAGTGTCATTTTAAAGAGTCTGCTGTTAATGCAATTTAAATTACTCACCTGAAATTAATATTCTGCTGAGGGAAATAAAGCAATTTAAAAGACTACATAATTTTTGATCACTTTAATGACACATGTGGTCATGGGCTGCTCTCTCATTTACTATAGTAACATTCCAGTTTCTTTCAACACCTTTTCTCCCCATTTTAATTACTTAGTTTCCGGGGGGAGGAGGGTATCACTCATTCCCTGTGGATGGTTAACAATTTGAGATTTGTGTTTTGCTTCAGTAGAATTAGGTAAACATGACCTTGATTTATTAGTTATGGTATCTAATATTCATTCTCAAAGAGGAATGTGGTAATCAAAGAGCTATGACCTATGTTACAAATTCTCTAAGTTGCTTAGACTGATAAGAGACCAATTTAAGTTTTTACACCTTCTAAAAATATACAATATCATAGTTATGTTTAATCACACAAAACTGTGAATGGAAAGAGAGCTCTGATGATTGGTGGTAAAGAGTTGCGCTGCTAATCCAAAGACAGGTGGTTAAAAGGTACTAGTTGCTCCATGGGGCATAGATGAGTGTGGTGGTAGGAGTTTTGAAAACAGCTCTTTTAGTCATGTTTTAGCCCCTCTGGGGTGTGTTCTCCAGCTGCCTCATCTGAGGAAACATATTTTATTCCTGGTCAGCATCTTCTACATCATTAACAGCTGTGGGACAGCATAAGGGAGAGAGCTAGCCAGACTGAAGGAAGACTGCAGAGGCATAACTTGACAGAACCCTGGAGATGGAGCCAGAGTGAAATGTTTTGCTTCTGGCTGATTGAAAGAAGAGCTGATGGGGACTGCTAAAAGATAAGCCTTGCTGGGCAACTGAGAAAACCCAATGGTTACTTGGTTTGTGTGCTGGACTAAATCTGAGGACTTTCACTGTATGATACCTTTGTCTTCCTTCACCTCCGCCCCCCAACCTGCTTCTCTAATAAATCCCACAACTTTTGCAATGAATATTGGACCCAGTGACCTATACAAATGGATACGTTGGAGTTGGAAATATGTCTATTTCTGTGGCTATATATTGATACTATGGATATTATCACTATGAACAATTTCCCTTTATGAAGCTGGTGGAAGTCAGACTTGGTCTTCCTCATGCCGCCTTTGCTCCTTTTACAATGGAAAGTCTCCTCCCATGTGATTTACAAGTGCTGGAGGGTCAGCTATAAGTTGATTTCTAATGGACAGCAGTGAGTGAGTGAGTAACTTTCCTGAAGTTAACAAGTTCAGTTATTATACAAAAGATTGGAATTTCGAGTTCCAGAAAATGACTCAGAGAAAAAAAAGACCCGGTAATTTACTCTCCTCCACTAAACAAACAAGCAAACAAAAAATCAGCACAGTTTTATTCTGAAAAACTTGGGAGTCACCATGAGTCAGAATTGATGACTAATGCTATCTCTCTGGAAGAAAGAGGAAATAGCTGGATTCTTTGTAGATGAGAGTTGAGGTAAGATAAAAGCTATGTTTTGTACTTGGTTCTAGATTTTGGAGGTGAAATAACAAAAAGACAAATCTTCACTGTGATTATGTGCAGGAGTTAGTATTGTATCTGAGTGAGGATTAAAAATGCAGCCCTCACTTCAGGGTAGGCTTGAAAGAAAAGGAATGAAACATAGCTGAACATATGCTTACTAAATACCCTCATTTATTGATGTTTCCCTAGTTTTTGGTTTTTGTTTTACACTACGACCCTGAAAGAGCTCTGTCCTCAGGAAGGGAGAAAAGATTATTGGGACATGGGTTTGTGATAGTGGTTCTCAAATGTTTGCGTATAGAGATTCTTAAGAAAACCTGGTGGTAGAATGTGTTACTTGTTGAAAGGCTAACTGAACGGATTGAATCCACATGCAACTCTGAGGAAGAAAGACAGACATGCTCCTCTTACTAAGATTTACAGCCTCAGAAACTTGATAGAAACTTGCCCAGGGTTTGAATTAACTCTACAGCAGTGGGATTGTTTTTTTTTTTTAAAGTTTATAATCCTAATGCCTAAATTCACCAAAGACCAATTAAGTCACAATCTCTGAGGGTAGCACTCACACATCTTATAAATATTACTTTAAAGTTCTCCAGGTGCTCACAGTATGCAGTTAAAGATTGAGAACTGCTGTCTTATAGAAGACTTTCCCAGGATTAAGTTATTTGTGTTGGTGATGACTCCATGTGAAGAATTCAACTGCTGATTAATTGTTTCATTGATTCTTGATTTAAAGACAAAAGAGGAACTTCTTGTATTTTAGATTTGGTCAGAGTAACTGTTAACTTCTTTAGGACAAACACTGGCTTCATTTTCATCTTTTAGTGAAGTTTCTAACAACAAAACCAAACCATTTGCTCTTGGTAAGGACTCTCCTTCAGGTTTCCGGGTTGAAATTCTTTACAATAGAACCTTGCCTATTTGTAGTGTAGTATGTAACCAAGTGAACCACCAGAGCTCAGTGACTAGCATATGCTTGATTAATATTTTCTGAAACTGTCAATTTATTAAACTGCTTATTATTTACTAATGTTGTTGTAGTTGTTGATTACCATCGAGTTGAGGTTGACTCATAGTGACTCCATGGACAAAATACCTAATGTCTTTCCATACCTATCATTGTTTTTCCAAGTTCAGAGTTTCCAGAGGCTTGTGGTTTAGGAAGTGGATGCCACTCCTGCTTCCCAAACTGTTTTACAACTGGGAGCTCCACCAAACACTGTTCACAGTGGGAAACCATTATGGTAGTTGATATCCCCTTGGGACAAGGCTCATCATCATGGCAAACCCAGGTTACTTCATACAGTACATTGACAAAGAGTGATGTGCAAAGTGGAAGAGTGTTCCTCTGGATATAAACAGCATGAGTCTCATTTAGCAGCAGGTAAGTATTGTGGAGTTGAATATGACTGAGTGAGCTGTGCACAAAAGATCTGAACTCTGTTCTATAACTAACATCATTTCTGTACTTTTATAAGAGAGTATGTTTAGTTTCCAGAGGCACCAGATGCACCTAGTTTAGGAATGAATGCCACTCCTTCTTCCCAACATGAATCAATTGGGAAGCTCATCCAACCATTGTACATAGTAGGCAACCATTATGGTATTTGACCCAACTATGGGATAGTATTAAGTATCACAGCTATAATTATAAAACACAACAACACATTGTTTTTTATAAAATTAATCACCATTGATCAATGCCCAACATTAAGCCACCTTTTCAGGTTCCCACTCAATATTTCTTAATTCCCTTACCCTTTGCCTCTGCCCACCAAATTCTGCCACCTTATGATTTCCCTCCTGCCCATCCTCAGCTCTCATTTTTACTCCCTTTCCCCTGCTGGACTTTTGTACCATCTTGCTAGTAATCCTATTTTTACAATAATGATCTTATGCAGTATTTGTCCTTTTGAGACTAACTTGTACAATTCTATGGGTGGGGTGTTGAAAGAAATAGAAAGAATTTGTTCTTGAAAACGATATATTTGAATTTGGTAAATAAACTAGTTGGGGGGAGTAGTATGCAAAAAACAAACAAACAAAAACCCAAAAATACATCCTTCATTGTGGATTACATCTCAACATCAAGAAAAGCAAAATCCTCACCATTCCACCAACAGGCAACATCAAGAGATATGGAGAGGAATTGCTGGGTCAATCAGAACTGGCTTTGACAAGCACTGTGGCAATGGGACAATTAAAACAAACTTTCAAGGAGGAGAAAAAAAAGAGGAACGAACTGGGGGGAGGGTAGAGAAAATAGTGCAACAGTGAATGAATGGAAACCCAAAATCTCTGTAAATGTTCATTTAAATTAATAAAATTTGATAAAAAAAAGAGATGAAGAAAAGATTGGTGTTCTGAAGGATTTTACTTGGATATGCAATCAACACCCAGTTAGTAAATCAAAAGATGTGTTTCATTAAAAAAATAAAAAATCTGTCAATGACCTCACCAAGGTTCTAAAGAACAATAATGTCACTTTAAAGACTAAGGTGTGCCTAATCCAACCCATGGCAATTTCATTTACCTCCTATGTATCTGAAAGTTGGACAATGAATAAAAAGACTAAAGAAAATTAATGATACCTTTGAATTGTGGTGTTGACAGAGTATTAAGTCTCTAGTGGACTCCCAAAAGAACAAAACAAGTTTGTTTTGGAGGAAGTATAATCAGGGTCTACTTAGAGATCTGGAAGGTGAAACTTTGTCTCACATACTAAAGGCATATTGTCAGAAGGGAAGAGTCCTTGGGGGGAAAAATATCATGCATGAATAAGTAGAATGTCAAGAGAAGAAGGCATTCAATGACATGAATTGACACAGTGACTGCAACATTGGAATCAGCCTGTTGGAAATTAAGATGGAATAGGATAGGACAAGTTTTAAAATCTTTTAAGGATAGCACTTAACAAGAGCACTGAGATTTAAATGTGGCACAGTGTGTTATGCCACTTGTTATGTGTTGCTGAGTCACCTGTAACTTATATAGCTGCCCTATGTACAACAGCTCTGAAGCTTGCCCTGTCCTGAGCCAGTTTCACTGACTCTGACACACCTACCCCAGTTGCCCCGTATTGAAAACTATACAAGTACTTGCTGTTGAAAGTCAAGGACTGTAGTCTTCAATATGGACTAAACCTCAACATCAAGAAGGCAAAGATTCTCACCACTGGACCAATTGGCAGCATTGTAATAGATGAAGAAGAGATTGAGGTTGTTAACAAGTTCAGCTTACTCGGATCCACAGTCAACACTCTTAGCACTAGCAGTCAAGAAAACAAAAGACAAATTGCACTGGGAAAATCTGCTG
>NW_006399874.1:7666527-7672725 GCF_000299155.1 Elephantulus edwardii
GAAAACTAGTGAGTTAGAATCAAGTTGACTGCGTCATGTTGTTGAGAGAGATATTGAAAAAACTAAGAATAATATCATATTTAGTATCTCATATCCTGGAGTAAATAAAACTCTTCAGCAAAACAATATAGATACACTTTTCCCTAAAAGACCTTCACCATTGGATAGAGAAGCATTCTTTAAATGACATGAATAGAATATGCACATTTGGAAAGCAACTATACTCAAAGTTAATTGGTAATCCAAATGAAAGAAAGAAAGATGGCATATGATACTGTAGAGAATTAACATGGTTTCTGGGTGGGATAGACAGACCATTAATAAGCAGACTTTTTATTTTGACCTGCTTAATAAGATGAAAGTCTGTATTTTATAGGTGCAAATAATTTCCGAGTAGTTAGAAATTTACCACTTACCTGTTACCTGTCTAATCTATCATCTGTTAATTGTCACTATTTTATTGTTCTCATTTTGATTGACATTTATTTGAAGAATTTTACCTTCCTCTTTTTGATTGACATTTAAACTGCATTCTACTGATATCTTATTCAGAGACAAAGATGTTGGAATAATTCAACCTTATCTTTTTCAGGTTCTTATTACAAAGATTTCTGTGAGAAACAAATATGCGATAAATAAATGCAGTACATGCTTTGATCATTTTTATCTTGTCACTTTTAGTAGGCATTGGGTAATGTTAGTCAAAGCTATTAAATATTGTTGTCCTATAGGAAGAAATATATTTGATAAAGATTTTTGCCTTCACATTTTAATGGGAGGCATAAAATTATATAGCCCTTTAAATGAAGACTTTAAGGTGGAATACTTCAATCATAACAAAAGATGATAAAAATAATATTACTAATGTTAGGGCTGCAGAGCTGTTTTCCTCCCTCTCCCAGAATAGCCACAGAAATTATCAATCCACATGAAGCAGCAGCTGTAACCCTGTTTATCTGTCTTAGGGCTACTAAACTATCCCTCCTCCCTTTCCCAGGAATAACTATCTACAACCCCCCCGACTTGCTTCCTTATCTTGTAACAAGCAGCTGCCTACAACCCCCATGCCCAATTTCTTTGTAACACAATATAAAACCCTACTCTAAGTGGATACTGGTCTCTACTTTGGAGTCAGATCAGCAGTTTTTCCCTCAATAAACGTTCTTTCTTAGCCTGAACTGGGTTCTGTCTTTCCTTGGTGACCTTACAACTCTCACTTTTGTATACCCCTTTGAAATTAACTATGTATTAATAATTTGTCCCTATACAAATACATATGTTTCTTTCTTTTCTCTCTCAATCTGCATTTATTTTTAACCTTCTTAAGTGATTATACTCTTGAAATTGCTGTATATTATTACTATGTATATTTTTCTAGTGTATGTATATGAATGTGTCTGTGAATTAAATAGGTACTTTTTAGATCCCCCAAACACCCCCCCCCACACACACACACATACTTGGGTGGGTGAGTGAAGGGAGGAGGTAAAGGAAATGGGAAAGACATGGCAGGAATCTAAAAAGAATAAAAAGGGGTAATGGTGGGCATAGTTCAATGGTGATTAATTTTACCAAACACAAAGAATTAGAAGGATTGTATGAAACACATGGTGAATAAGGATAGTATAAAACACAATGTATACAAACTTTGTAAGCAAACCAATATAAATAAACGATTAAGACAAAAGATATATAAATAAATAAATATGCTTTCCTTTTCTCCTAAACAATGACTTTTAAATTTATTTATATGTTGCAGTTGTTATTGTTAGGTGCTGTCAGTATGACCCACAGTGACCCTATGAATAGTGGACCTGAACTCCATCCTATTCTGTGCTGTGTTCACATTTCCTGACACACTAGAGCCCATTGCAGCAGTCACCATGTTAACCCAACTGGATGAGGGTCTTCCTCTCCTTTGCCAACTCTCCACCCTTCCAAGCATCATGTCATTCTCCAAGGAATAGCCCTTCCTGGCAACATGCTCAAAGTGTGTGAGGTGAAACCACGTTATCCTTGTCTCCAAAGGACGCTCTGGTTGTATCCTCTCCAAGACTTCCTTATTTTGGCAGTCCATGAGATGTTCAGGGCTTTTCTCTAACACCACAGTTCAAAGGCATTGATTCTTCTTCTGTCCTCCCTCTTCATGTCTAGCTCTCAGATGCATTGCAAGTGATTGGAAAGATCATGGCCTGAATCAGATGCAGTTTAGTCCTCAAACTTACATTGTTGTTGTTATGTGTCCTCAAGTCGCTTGCAACTCATGATGACCCTATGTACAGTAGCCCTAAACTCTGTCCTGTGCCAATCGTACTATCACCAACACACACATCCCGATTACCCTAGTCACTGAATCAATCCACCTCATAGAGGGCATTTCTCTCCTGTGCTGTCCCTCCAACCTCCCAAGCATGATGTGCCTCTCCAAGGACTTGTCCCTCCTTACAACATGTCCAAAATATGTCAGATGAAGCCTCACAATCCTTGCCTCCAAGGAGCAGACCGGTTTAACCCTCTCTAGCATAAACCTGTTTGTCTTCTTAGCAGTCCATGGTACATTCAATACTATTCTCCAGCACCACAGCTCAAAGGCATCAATTCTCCTTCTATCCTCCCTAGTCATTGTCCAACTATCTGATGCATAACAAGTGATAGCAAAGACCATGACCAATATCAGATACACCGTAGTCTCCAGAAAGACACCATTGCTCTTCAGCACTTTGGAGAGGTCCCTAACAGCAGACTTTCCCATGGCAATATGTCTTCTAATTTCCTGGCTGCTGGTGCTGAGAGTGTTGACTATCGAGCCAAGCAAACTGAAGTTGTGAACAATCTCAATCTCTTCATCATCCATTCTGATGCTGCCAATTGGCCCAGTAGTGAGAATCTTTGTCTTCTTGACATTGAGCCTCAATCCATATTGGAGGCTGCAGTCCATGACCCTCTGCAGCAAGCACTTCAGGTCCTTTTCAGTTTCAGCAAACAGGGTTGTATCATCTGCATATCACAGATTGTTGATAGATCTTCCACAAATCTTGACCCCACATTTCTCCTCATAGAGCCCAGCCTCCCTGATAATCTGTTCTGCATACAGGTTGAAAAGGTATGGAGGCAGGACACAACCCTGGCGTACACCCTTCCCAATTTTTGTTAGAGTATAGCTTTTCAAAATATTCCATTATTACCCTTTTTATTTCAGGTGGTTCTCTGTGATGTTCACAAGTTAATAATTTCAAATGTTCTTCTGTTTTCTATTCCATTTATTTTTGCTTTTATTTTTATAATTCCCTAGGTGTGTGAGATTTACTTGTTCTTTTTCCATTTATTGGAGATGTTGGGTTAAATAGTCAGATTTTTTTTCCCTTCATTTTTGATGTGTCTGCTTATTACTATGAGTTGATCTCTAAGTCCTTCTGCTGTAGCCCAGGTTTGGTAATTTTTGTCTTTATTTTCATTTGTATCATCTGCATATCACAGATTGTTGATAGATCTTCCACCAATCTTGATCCCACATTTCTCCTCATAGAGCCCAGCCTCCGGGATAATCTGTTCTGCATACAGGTTGAAAAGGTATGGAGGCAGAACACAACCCTGGCGTACCCCCTTCCCAATTTAAAGAAACCTTTTTCATTTCATTTTTTTATTTGTGCTGTTAACCAACAGTGTTCAAGAAAAGTATTAATTATTGTTGTTGTGTGCCATCAAGTCTCTTGCAACCCATAGAGATCCTGTACACAGTAAATAGCTCTGAACCCTGTCCTATCCTGACCCAATCTCACGGTCTCCGACACACCTGCCCCTATTACCCCAGACACAGCCAATGCATCTCATCCAGGATCTTCCTTTCCTGTGTTTTCCCTCCATCCTTCCAAGCATGATGTCCTTTCCCAAGGACTGGTCCTTCTTGGTAACATGCCCAAAGCATGTGAGACAGAGCTTCAAAATCTGTGCTTCCAAGGAGCAGCTTGGTTTTACTCTCTCGAGGACAGACTTGTTCTTTCTCATGGCAGTCCATGTTATTTTTAATACTTTTCTACAGCACCACAACTCAAAGCCATCAATTCTTCTTCTTCTTCTGTCATCCTCATTCATTAACTGTCAAGACCATGGCCTGGATTAGATTCACCTTATTCTCTAGACTGACATCTTCAGACTTTAGGACTCTGGGGAAGTCCCTGACAGCTGACTTTCTTATTTTTGGGTCTTGGCTTCTGGCTCCCAGAGTGTTTATTGTGAAGCTGAGCAAGCTGAAATTGTTAACAATCTCAACTTCTTCTCCATCTATTATGGTGCTGCCAATTAGCCCAGTGGTGACAATGTTTGCTTTCTTGATGTTGATATTCAAGACATACTGAAGACTACAGTCTTTGACTTTCTGCAGCAAGTACTTCAGTTCCTCCTTAGTTTCAACAAGCAAAATTTTGTCATCTGCGTAATACAAGTTGATGAATCTTCCTCCTTTCCTGATGCCACATACCTCCTCATAAAGACCTGCCTTCTGAATGATCAGTTCTGCATATAGATTGAAAAAGTACGGGGAAAAGTGCTTCCCTGACACATTCTGTTCCTAATTTTGAACCATTTAATGTTTCCTTACTCTGTTGTTGATGACTGCTTTGTGTTCAAGTATAGGTTTCACATGAGCACGATCAGCTGTCCTGGGATTCCAATTCTTCTCAAGGTTAGCCACAATTTGTTGAAATCCACATAGTTGAATGCCTTTGCATAGTCAGTGAGACACAGATAGACTTTCTTCGAATATTCTCTGGTTTCAGCCTAGATCCATCTTACATTGGCAATGGTGTTTCTAGTGTCACAGTGTCTTCTAAATCCAGCCTGTATTTCTGGTAGTTTTGTTGATGAACTGCTTCAATTGTTTTTGGATAATCTTAAATAAATGTATAGTACATTCTCTTTTATCCTCTTGTTATAGATTTCTAATTTTGTTGCACTTTGTTCTGAGAAAATGCTTTCTATTTTTTAAATGTGGGATTTTTTGTTTTTTACAATTTATTGAGGACTGTTTTGTGACCTAAAATATGATTTATTCTGGAGAATGGTATTTGTGCCCTCAAAAAGAATGAATATTGAACTTTTTTAGGGTGCATTTTTCTGTATTTGTGTATGAGTTCAACATGATTAATTGTAAATATATGTTCTTCATCTTTGCAGAGTTTATTTCTAGTGATTCTATCTTTCATTGAAAGTGGTGTATTGAGGTTTTTTAATGCTATCATGGTGTTTTCTATTTCTTTTTTCAAGTCTGTTAACATTTATCTTGGAGTTTTTTTACAGCTCTATAATTTGATGTATAGATATTTATTATGTTTATATCTTTTCTTCTATTGACATTTTAAGCTTTATATAGTGTCCTTCTTTGTCATTTATGCCAGTTTACTTGAAGTTTATTTTACCACAGATTAATATTCTTATCCTTTCTTTTTTAAATTGTCATTTGTTTGGTAAATTGTTTTTCAAGCCTTTGATTTTTAGTCTGTCTTTATCTTCATTACTCAGGTATATCTCTTGTATATAGGATATACATGAGGTTTGTTTGTTGTTGGTTTTTTTTTTTTTAATTTATCCTATCTGCTAACTTTTAAAATTTTTACTGGTGAATTTAAACCATACACACTCAGTAAGCTTATTGATAAAAAAAATATTTATGGTTTTCAATTTGTTGCCCTTTTTTTTTTTTTGGTGCTGTTGCTAGTTAACTTTGATCCATCCACTTTTCTGTAGTGTCTCTGTGATAAAGACTTCATTTAGTATTTTTTGCAATGCTGTTCTTGTTTTTGCTCACTCCCTTTGTTCCTGATTTTTAAGGAGTATGCTGATCTCTCTATTATATTTGATGGGTAGTTTTGCTGGGTACTGTATTATCAGTTGACAGTTTTCTTTGTATATGCTATATTTACTGCCTTTTGCTTACATGGTTTCTACTGAGAAACTGGAGCTTAATCTTATCTGATCTCCATTGTAGAATGCTCTTAATTTGTCTCTTGTGCTTTCAGAATTCTCTTCTTGCCCTTGACTCCAGGGAATTTGACAATGATATGCCTTGGTGGTTTGGTTTTTCTTCTGGGATCTATTCTATGTGGGATTAGTTTAGCTTCTTGATTGTATACTTTCTCAGTTTTCATGATAAATGGAACCTTTTCTTCTAGTAACTCTTCCACAATCTTTTCCTGTGCCTTT
>NW_006399874.1:7673025-7674107 GCF_000299155.1 Elephantulus edwardii
AAGAATGACACAAACAAAATCCTCTATTCCCTTTTATTCTAAGTAATATAAATTATTTTAGCCTTTTAAATAGGTGTAAGATTTTTTTAAAAATCTGAAGAATTGCCCAAGTTTAGTATAAACTTGGGGAATTAAAACACTGTTGTTTCAACTAAATCCACTTTAATAAAATAGTACTGAATAACCTATCCACTAGGATCCTATGTACAAAGAGCTCATAGTTTATTATTGTTGTTCTTAAGTGCCCTTGAGTCGAATATGACTCATAGCAACCCCATGAACAAAAGATCTGAACTCAGTCCCATCCTGTGCCATCCTCACACTTCCTGACATACAATCACAGCATTCACCATGTCAATCCAGCGATTAGGGTCTTCCTTGCCTTTGCTGACCCTCCACCTTTCCCAACCTCATGTCCCTCTCCAAGGAATAGCACCTCCTAGCAATATGTCCAAAGTGTGGAGCATTCCAGCTACACCCTTTTCAAGACATATCTGTTTGTTCTCTTGGACATCCATGGGAAGATCAGTGCTATGCTCCAACACCACAGTTCAAAGGAGTCAATTCTTTTTCTGTCATCTTTATTCATTGTCCAGGTCTCAGATGTAAAACTAGTAATTAGAAAGACCATGGCCTGAAGTATACACACCTTAATCCTGAAACTGACATTACTACTCCTAAATAACTTGGAAAGTTCTCTAACTGCAGATTTTTCCTATACAATAAGTATCCTTGTTTCCTGACTGATCATACCAAAGATGTTAATCATGGACCAATATAGCCACTTTGAATCAGATAATCATATGCTATACTATGCAGGGAATTAAAAACGAAAAAAGAATGGTGTTGCATTCATAGTCAAAAAGTCACTTTCAAGTTCTATCCTGAAAGACAATATTGTGAGTAACAGGATAATATCTATACACATATGAGGAAGACCTGTTATCATGACTATTATTCAAGTATATACTCCGACATCTAGTGCCAAAGAGGAAGAAAATGAGAATTTTTGTAAAATTTTGCAGTCTGAAGTTGACCAAACATGCTATCAGGGTGCATTTAATGATAAATAGTGACTGGAA
>NW_006399874.1:7676855-7694113 GCF_000299155.1 Elephantulus edwardii
TGAAATCCATGTGTATAGCCTGTGTTTGTTTCTTATAAAAGGTATTTGCAATGAATAAATCATTGAATGTGCAGAACTGTATCATTCTATCTCCAGCCTCATTTTTCTTACCAAGCCTATGTTTTCCAGCTACCGATCATTCTTTCCTGTTCCCAGCCTTTGTGTTCCAGTCGCCCATTATTATCAATGCATCTTGATTGCATGTTTGATCAATTTCTGACTGCAAAAGTTGGCAGAAATCTTCTATTGCCTCCTCTTTGGCTTTAGTTGTTGGTGCATATATATGAATGATAGTGGTATTCACTGGACTTCCCTCTGTGAGTATGGATATTATCCTGTCGCTCACCACATTGTATTTCAGGATAGATCTAGAAATGACTTTTTAAATTATGAAACCAACCCCATTTTTTCTCACCTTTTCATCCCTGGCATAGTAAATCATATGATCATCTGATTCAAAATAGAAGTTTAAGAACAAGGACTTTTTCTCAGAACCCTCCAGGAAAAGAAGTTGTTCATGACAGTTGTACTTAACAACTTTAAATTGAAGTCATATTGGCTGCGTCATAAGAGACTGAGAACAGCACTATGGCTTGAGACTTAGGCCATCACATCAGGGACTAGTCAATGGGAGACGAGTATTGAATGCTGTAGTCAAAAGTAGGAAGGGATGGTGGTAGAGTAAAGAAAGGGTGGATCAAGAAAAACCAAAAACACTAAAAACAAACCAACATCATGTAGTGGGGGTGGGCAGCAACGTTGAATCTATTGGTCATTTTTATAACTGGGCAAATGTCTTTCATCTGTTTTCTGTGGAATGCTTGTCTGTCAGATATTATTATATAGATTTAAAGATTGAGACAGACTAGGAAGAAGGATTGGCTATCCACTTCCAAAATGACAGGCTTTCAAAAACCCTATGTATAATAGAGCACACTTAGACTATCATTTGGACTAACAGACATGGCAATTGAAATGGACATCTTAGAAATGGAAACACAGAGAAAGAGGAATAGCTGTAAGGAGACACTAGTGATTGGAACGTGGAATGAGAGAAGCATGAATCAAGGAAAATTGGACATTGTTAAGAAAGAAATGGAATACATAAATATTGACATACTAGGTATTGGTGAAATGAGATGGCTTGGCATGGGAGTTCAAATTGAGGCCAAAGAAAATTAAAATAAGTCCACAGAAACCAAGATATGTATGATCTTAATCAATTCCATCTGAATTCCATGATCATCTTAAGAACAGGTTTGAGGCATTGAACACTGATGATAGAAGACCATATGGGCTGTGGGATAATATCAAGGTTATCTTTCATGAATAAAGCAAAAGGTCATTACAAAAACAGAGGAGAAAGAAAGGATCTAAATGAGTGTCAGAAGAGACTCCAAAGATTGCACTGGAATGTCGAGAAGTCAAACCTAAAGGAAAACATGTCAAAGTGAAAGAGCTGAACAGGTGATTTCAAAGGGCAGCTTGGGAGAACAAAACAAAGTATTATAATGGAATTGAAGAATTAAAAGGGAAGAACTCACTCTGCATTTCTCAAGCTGATAAACTGAAAAAGAAATTTAAGCCTCATATCACAATGCTGAAAGAAGTTTTGGGCAATATATTGAATGACCCAGAGAACATCACTGTATCAGAAAGAATGGATTGGCAATGAAAAATTTTAGGTAGTACCATATGAACATGAGTCAATAGTAATGAAAGAGAAATGGAGGCTGCATTAAAGGTATTGACAAAAAAAAATAAGGCCCCAAGAATTGATGGGATACCAATTGACTTGTTTCAATTAACAGATGCAGCCTTGGATGCATTCACCAGTCTACGCCAGAAAATTTGAGGATGACTTTCTGACCAACAGATTGAAAGGGTTCATATTTGTTCCTATTCCCAAGAAGGGTGATCCAACTGAATGTGGAAATTATTGAACAGTATCATTGCTATCACATGCAAGGAAAATACTGTTGAAGATCATTCAAAAATGACTGTAACAGTACTTAGATAAAGAATTGCCAGACGTTTAAGCAGGATTTAGAAGAGGCTATGGCAGCAGGGATATCATTGCTGATGTTAGATGAATCCTGGATGAAAGTAAGGAATATCAGAATAATATCTATTATTATAAAACTAGTGACTACGCAAGGGCATTTGACTGTGTGGATCATGACAAGTTGTGACTACATTGAGAAGAATGGGAATCCTAGAGCACTGGCTTGTGCTCATAAGGAATCTATACCTGGATCAGGAGGCTGTTGTGGGAACACAGCAGGTTGGTTTGGATGGTTTGGAACTGGGAAGAGAGTGCATCAGAGTTGTATTCTCTCTCCATACCTGTTCAATTTATCTGAGAAGTTGGACTCTATGAAGAAGAATGTGACATCAAGATTGAAAAGAGACTTATCAATAACCTGCGTTATACAGATAATGCAAACTTACTTGCTGAAAGTGAGGAGGACCTGAAGCACTTGTTGCAGAAGATCAAGGAATGCAACCTTCAATATGGCTTGCAATATTAAGAAAAAAAAAATTCTAACCACTGGATCAATAGGCAGTGTCATGATGGATGGCAAGGAAATTGAAATTGTCAACAGCTTAATTTTGATTGGATCCACGATTAATACCCTTCGAATAAGCAGTCAGGAAATAAGGAGACACACAGTTTATCAGAGAAGGAAAATGAGTATGTAAATAATTCTAGCATAAGAGAACCTTAATATGTAGTACAAAAATATAGGGAACAAATGTTGACAAGATTGACTAATTCTGATAATACATTTTGTTAGATAATATTTAACATTTATATATTTGCTTATTGATTGTTTAGATGGTAAATTGAATAGGCTAGTTTCAAACATGTAGGCTTATTACAGAAGTAGCAACTGATTTAATCCTAAATAGTAGAAACTGAACAAGTAAAGAAAATGAGAAGAGCACCCCACAGACCATAGAGGAATTGGGAACTAAGCCACACATAGAATTGTTAATAGAAAGTATGGACTTATACTGCTGGTTAATCATTTGAGATTATGTTGACCTAAGCACAGAGTTTAATAAAGACAATATCCTATCCACTTTTCTTCTCTATTTATTCTTTCATATATTCTATAATAGTCCCTGAACTTTTAAAATTATTTCCCTTATACAACATGTATCTATTATCTTTATATCTTTACCTTTATTTTTCCCTGTATCTTCTGCACTGCTGATTCTGTGTTCCTACACAAGTTTTGCTCATCTGTCTCTCCAATATTTACACTTTCTGAGATGCTTTTCGTACTATTTTAGGTAGTTGCTTCTTATTTTTTCCTATGATTTCTAATGCTTCATTTGTTTTACCTGCTTTGTCTTATATTGTTATTCACGGTCCTCTAGGATTTTGTTTGTAGCTTTCTGAAATTATTTGTACTTTTAAAAATATAGAACGTTTTACAAATTTGCTTGTCATTCGTGCACAGAGGTCATACTAACACTCTTTGTGCCATTCCAATTTTAATGCATACACTGCCAAACAAGCACCAAATTTTAATTTAGCATATAGTCTGGAGACTAGGTGTACCTGATTCAGGTCATAGTCTTTGCAATTACTTGCTGTGCATCAGAGAGCTGGACAATGACTAGAGATGATAGAAGGAGAATTAATGCCTTTGAGCTGTGATGATTGAGAAGAGTATTGAATATATCATGGACTGCTGGAACAAACAGGTTCATCATAGAGGGGGTGCGGATTGCCTCCAGGCTGCTCCTTGGAGGCAGGATTCTGAAGCTTCGTCTGACATACTTTGGACATGTTGCAAGAAGGGACCAGTCCTTGGAGAGGGACGTCATGCTTGTGAGGGTGAAAGGATAATGCAAAATTGAAAGACCCTTGATGAAATAAATTGATTCAGTGACTTGGGTAATGGCGGTTGTGTGTGTCAGAGACAATGAGATTTGCACAGGATAGAGCAGGGTTTAGAGCTGTTGTGCATAGGTTTGCTATGAGTTGCAGGTGACTTGACAGCACATAACAACCACAATTTGTTTTTTAAAAGGTAACTTTGATTGTCACCTGAATAGCATTTAACAAGAAAAATAATGTGATTACTCTTTTAGAGTTGGGATTTTCAAAAGCATATTCTTATTTATCATCAATTTATGTTCATACAGAAGCATTCTTCAGTTTATATGCTTCAAAAAACATCAAACTTACTGCCATTTATTTAATTCAGATTCCTAGTTCCTCTCCACTGGGTTCTTGAGGCTGTAAAACTTAATGGAAACAGTTTACTCATATTTCTCTCTTGATGCAGATTCCATGACCAGAGATGCATGATCTTTTGTTTATCAGTGCAATAGCAATACCAATACACTGTGCTCCTTTAATTATATACTTGGGTCTCTGAAATATTATAATGACACTTTTCATGTGTCGTTGCAACAATGATCATTTAAAGTGAAAACTCAAGCTGTTGTATAAATTGTTATTTTTTTTAAATAATGTATTTTAATTTTATACTTACATAGCAAATTGGGTTCCCACTTGAAAATTCTAACACAAATTGTTGAATGGCATTAGTGTTATTTTTTACAATGTGGCAGCCTTCTCAGTTGTGTTCTGGTCCATTTCCACTACTCTCCTTTCCTCCTGTCCCTTTTGGCCTTTTGATCTCTTAGAGCTATTTTCCGAGTGTACTCATGGTTAATATCCATTGCATGTTAATCTGTTATTTACTCAAACATGACCACAGGCATTATTCTGATCCAAGGTTTAATGATTATCAGAAAGCAGTAGTCTCAAGGAGTCCTCTAGCTTCCGCTGGTCCAGTAAGTCTGGACTTTAAAAAAACATTTGATTTTCTGTTTACATTTTTCTTCTGGTTTTTTTTTTTTTCAGTTTCCACAGTGAAAATTTTTATGTAGATGCTGGGTTTTCTTTTTAAAAACTGTAAGTTTATTATTTTTTTTTTGAAAGAGCATATTCATCATTTGATGTTAGAGAAAAACAAGCCCAAATAAGACGACCATAGGAAATCTCTTATAGAGTGCCAAAAACTAGTAGCACAATATTTTACAAATTATGTTATCTGCCAATTTTGTATTAGGATTGATTTTAACCTTTATGAATAAATTTTCTTTAAAGATGAAATGTATAATTCTCCAAAAACAGGGATTTTAATATGGAAGTTACTTTCCTGTTTTCAAAAGACAAGAGAGGAAAGAGATGGCTGAATTCCTGTTTCTCTGACCCTCACTGGTCATATTTCAGCTTTGTTTTTACATACATATGTAATTATATATTTTTAAAGTCGTTGAGCTGATAAGTCAGTCCATATTCATAAAAGAGTAGCCTAGGTCAATTCAAAGAAATCAGTGAGTCTAATTTTTTCAAATGCTACATTAACAAGGCTTAATGAAGTTCATATCTTGTATGTTATTAAAGAGCAATTGAATCTCTCTATTTGTTGTAATAGTAACTTTTGTTTTAAAAAAATGATTGCTAAAATCTTCTATACTAGTTATATTCACTGCTCAATTTTATTATTGGGGAGAATGAAATAAAGATGACATCTTAAAGGAAAACTTGGCTAACATTCAATGTCTAAGTGTCTAAATATATACTTGTCTTCATGGTCACTGGTTATTCAAGATTTCACAAGGGCACAGTGTACCCTCAACATATTGTTGTGAATTTCTAAGAGCATACAGGACAGTGAGAGCTGGACAAAGACTAGTTACTTACTAAATTTTGGTCTATTACATTTTCTAATTTAAGAATGTTGGAATATCTTTGGGGATAATTTTTAACTTCTCCATACTGATTGTTAGCTAGGAGTTGAAATCTATTCCAGCATTTTTATTAAGCATTATTTAGATATGCATTCTTAGCTAGATCTTTACCCAGTTTTCAATTTTAAAACTTTAAATTTTCTTATGTGTAGTGCTTGAACTTCTCTCTAGGTTCTTTTTTTTTTTTTTAAATAGATGTCAATATCTCTTAATAGGCAAAAAGCTTGAATATCTTAGTTATACACCATTGGTAAGGATTCATGCAGAAACTATATCTCTCTGAGAGAGAAATGGCAGTAACTGTTGTTGTTATGTGCTGTCGACTTGCCTGCAACTCATAGAGACCTTATAACAAGAGCCCTAAACCCTAAACCCTAATCTGTCCTGTGCCAACATTATTGTCTCTGACACACCTATCTCCATTGCCCCAGCGACTGAATCAATCCATCTCATTGAGGGTCTTCCTCTGCTGCACTGTCCCTCCACCCTCCCAAGAAAGACATCCCACTCCAAGCACTAGTCCCTCCTTGTAACATGTCCAAAGTATGTAAGATGAAGCTTCAGAATCCTTACCTCCAAGGAGAAATCTTGTTTCACCTTCTCTAGGATGAACCTGTTTGTTCTTTAAGATGAACCTGTTTGTTCTTTTAACAGTCCATGGTATATTCAACATTATTTTCCAGCACCACAGCTCAAAGGCATCAATTCTCTTTGTATCATCCCTAGTCATTGTCCAGCCCTCTGATGCATAACAAGCAATTGTGAAGACTATGGCCTGGATCAGGTGCACTTTAATCTCCAGACAGATGTCATTGCTCTTCAGTACTCTGGTGAGGTCCCTGAGAGTAGACATTTTCCAATATAATTCATCTCTTGATTTCCTGGTTGCCAAGAGTGTTGATTATGGAGCCAAGCAAACTAAAACTGTTAATCTCAATCTCTTCACCATTCATAATGATGCTGCTAAGTTGCCCAGAGGTGAGAAACTTTGTGTTCTTGATGTTGATCTTCAATCCGTATTGAAGGCTGCAGCCCTTGACCTTCTGAAGCAAGTGCTCAGGTCCTCCTCAGTTTCAGCAAGCAGGGTTGTGTCATCTGCATAACAAAGGTTGTTTATGAATCTTATTCCAACCCTGATTCCACATTCATCCTCATATAGCCCAGCCTTCTGGATGATCTGTTCTGCATACAGGTTGAAAAGGTATGGAAACAGAATACACTTCTGGCATATGCCCTTCCTGATTTTGAACCATGCATTGACTCCTTACTCTGTTCTGAAGATAGCTTCCTGGTCCAAGTATAGGTTTCACATAAGCACAATCAAATGACACCCCCACCCCCACATTCCCTCACCCACATTCAGGCTTTATTTGAGGATTAAAAAAAATACTGAATTCATTTCTTCTGTTCTTTGGGGAAATACTTCTCAGATTTTTGCTCTAAGTTTTCTGTCACTCCGCGTTTTGGGTTATGGTGTGTTTTTCTCTTTTCTAATGTCTTTGTATTTCAGTTGAAATGTAGGTGATCCAGCTTAGGTAATGTTACATAGTAACATTTTAAGTAAGAAATCCTGCTGGTTGTTTTTTTTTTCTTTTGAAGAGATGAAGGTGTGAGGAAGGTTATTAGAAATTTACTTGTGCTATTCTTTGGTCATATTCAGACAAAATTCAAGCAGATGTCAAGCTAGTTGAAGTCCCTAATCAGTACGTTAGGTTTTTTTCTCTCCTTATTTTGCAATTTGCTTACAGAAAATGCCTTCCTTATTCTTTGTGTGTATGAGTGACTTACACTTCAACAACATAATTCCTTTCTTCTATTTTACCATTTTAAAATGAATATTCTTTATCTGCTTCCACTCAGAGGTTTGTTTATTTCTTAAAAGGTTTATTCACCAAAAGCTGCAAATGATTCCATGCCAATTTCAAGTAACATTCTAAATGAAAACTGAAGGTTTTACCCAGGAGTTTCCACAGTTTGCATTAAAATATAGACTAACAGTGCCAGGCTGAAACACATAATTAACCTCATTGGTTGCTAACTTCTAAGTTGGTAGTTCAAATCTATGTCAAGGAGAATTGAAATAATGGTCTGGCTCTATGGTAAAATAGGCATGGAAACCAAAAGTAAGCAAAGAAACTTTTATTGGTATTCTCAGGCTCTTGGGTGAAGTTCCCTGACCCAGGCTGAAGAGAGAGGGAGAGACAGAGACAGGCTGGCAGGACAGGTCAGAGAAGTTCACACGTGGCATGAAGAAGAGCTGGCCTTTTAAAAGACTGGGGGAGGAAGAAGGGGTCATCTTCTGGCAGAGGATGTAGGGACTACAGGGTGGATGGAGAGGGCAGCCTCATTAGTGAGACATAGGTCCTGGACAAGCCTGTAAGCACCTGAGGGTTTGCATACCAGTAAGATGGGAGTATTACATGGAGAGTTGGTTGGTATTAGAATGCCTTGGCTGAGGAGCTTGGTAATAATAGGGCAGATTCCACAAAGTTGAGATTCTGAGATAGGAAACTGGGGATGTGATGGAAATTTAGTAGTATCTTTAAGAAAGATACCAATAGGATGGTGGTGGGAGGCTACTACTGGCATTGAGGTATCCCAGACTACAGAATGAACAATATCAGGAGGTAAAGGGTAGTCAGAAGTAGAGCATGTTGATAGGTGAGAAATTAGCAGAAGAAGGGGGGAAGGGAAGGCCCTGGAAAGATAGAAATAATGGCACGGAGATTTTGGAGAATGTTTCTACCTAATAGAGGGACAGGGCAGGAGGGCATAAGTAAAAATGACTGTGAGAAAGGGATTTTATCTAACACACATGGCAAGAGTGGAGTCTTGTGTGGGTAAGTAGGCTTTCCATCAGTTCCCATAACCATGACCTGGGAAAGAGTTGTGGCACCTGAGAAGGTAGGGAGGACAGAAAAGGTAGCCCCCATGTCTTTTAAAAATGAAACAGAATTATCCACTACCATTACAGTCATCTTGGGCTCAGACAAGAGTAATAAGCGTCCTCTAGTCTGGGTAACCTCAGTTTTCATCCACTAGGCCAAAGAGCTCAAGAGTCTGGACTGCTGATGGCCATCAGCTTGTACTCAGCGTTGAGGCACAGAGGATGAGCTCAACACCAGAGGCAGTCACTTTGCCAGGGGCCTGGGTGCTTGAGGAAGAACAAGGCTATGTTGGCGGCCAGGGGCATGGGCACTGCCATGCCCAGTGAACTTCTAGGCCACATTGAGACATGCACTTGACAAAGTAGGTTTTGAAAGGAGGTCCTGCTGAGGCTCCTTTTTACTTTGGGGTGCCAGCTGGAGAGTGGCCACAATGACTTAGGTCTGGAGAGCTACCTTTTGATGCATCTGAGTTTGTTTTATTGCTTCAGCTCTGTCCTTCCTGGAATGAAAAACTTTAAATCATGTTTATCAAATCATGGATGGGTATTTGTGGTCTGTTTTTAGCTTTTTTGAGTTTTTCCTTATGTGAGGTGCAGATTGTGTTATGAAATGGGTGTCTAAAACCATAAAATCTAGGGCTGTTGAAGGGTCTAGGCAAGTGTACTGGGCTAAAGCTTCTGTTAATCTATTTAAGAAGACTGCTAGATTCTCATCTGGGCCTTGTGTTACTTCTTGGAGTTTGTTATAATTAATGACTTTCTGGGTGGTGCCTTGCATGCCTGGTAAGAGACACTGAATGACATGGTCACATTTTCACCTGCTTTCTTGACCATGTTGATAGTCCCAGTTAGGCTCTGCATTCGGGACAGCTACTGTGCCTACAAGGATTGTCTGATCTGTGAGATGGGTCTGGTCTGCATCTGTGTGGGCAGCTGCTAAAATGTGGTCTTTTTTGTAAGGTGTGAGGGTAGAGATGAGTATAACATGGAGATCATGCCAGTTAAGGTCATAAGTTTGCGTTAGGTAGCAGAATCCTTTATGGTAAAGAGTGAGGTTAGAAGAAAAGGACTTGAGGCATTTTTCAATAACAGACAAATCAGATAGACTAGGGAACATGGACATGAACTACTCTCTCGGTGCCTGCAACTTCCCGTAGGGGGCAGAGTAACTCAGGAAATGGGGAAAGTAACCAGCACCTAGATGGCAGGTCATGAAAGTATGAGCACTAACAGGAGAAGAGAGAGGGTACTGCAGTGGGAAGAGGAGATTTCATTTGGGTATGGAGGGTGTTGGGGAGGCAATGGAAGTGTAGTGGGTGCAATTGATCTTGGAGAGTTGCGGGGCGGGGAGGGGCTAAATCTTCAGGAGGATCCAGGTCAGAGGGGATGGTGTCAGAGGTTGCAGCAGGGAGAAGAAAGTAGAGGAGAAGACAGTCTTGCATTTTTCCAAATGAGAAACACATGTGCAGTGGAACAGTGAAAAGAGGCCTGGATGAGACCAAAGGAGAGCAAGAAACATGCACAGTGGAACAAAGTGAACAGTAGTCTGGACAAGAGTGAAGGAGACAAAAAGCCTGGATATAGGGACCTTCTGAGTCTTTGCTTAATCGGTGACAATACCTGCCTAAGGCCATCAAGATATCAGAGGAAAAAGCCATCAGGTGGCCAGCAGAGGCAGGTACTGAGGCCAAGAGACAGAGCAGATGTCTAAGCAATTTTGTACTTCACACAAATTAGAAAGTAAATGGCCTAGTGATTATTTTACAGTCAAATTCAGACACTTGTGATCCCTTCATCTATTCTATCCCTGAGCAATGTGTGGAGGAATGTCAGTGTCCCAACGATTGGTCCCCACAAAGAAGGATGGAAGAGGAATGAAGGAGGCAGGGACATCCCCACAGACACTGAGGCCCCAGAGCTAGACCTGGCCTCGTGGACAGGAATCCCTTGTATGTCTGCAATTACAGACGGGGAGACCAGAGAAGGATCAGGGAGGGAGGGACATCATGTGGACTTAATGCTAGCAGAAGAACGCTGAATTCTGGAGGGTCCTTGTCTGAGGCAAAGGAATGGTATAGGGGGCACAAATCCCTCCCGGGTTTCATGGCACCAAATGTATGGTAAAACAGGCACAGAAACCAAGAGTAAAAAAAGAAACTTTTATTGGTGCTCTCAGGCTCTTGGGCGAAGTTCTTTTACCCAGGCCAAAGAGAGATGGAGAAACAGAGAGGCAGGCTGGAAGGACAGGCCAGAGAATTTTGCATGTGGTGTGAAGAAGAATTGGCCTGTTAAAAGACTAGGGGAGGAAGGGGTCGTCTTCTGGCAAAGGAAGTAATTGTATAGCTTGCTGAGTGGTGACATCTGATGATGCTGTAAAATGGGCCTCTTGGCAGAGGAAGCAGTTGTAGAGCCTGCTGATTGGATGTGGTGATTATCAGTAAGATTGGTTGTCACCTGGGAGAGAATCAGCCCCACAGGGCCTATAACTGACAACTACTGGAAGTCAGTCATTGAAGATTCTGTGGTGCAAGGATACATATTGACACAAATGGGATCACCATGAGTTGAAATAATTGACAGAAACTCATAGATGAACAAACTCTGTGTCAACCTACCGAATCAGAACACTTGGATTGGTGTTTGGATCTTTGAAGAGAGATTCTGATGCATACATCTGGGGAGAGGGCGATTGCTTCTTTAATCTTCTACATATGAATTATTATTTATTTATTAATTCATTTCATGTTGTTCTGTGGCCTTGAGTCTGAACTGATTCATAGCTGACACTCTAGTGGGTTCTAAGTAAGTATAAATAAGACAGGTGGAGATTCTCTATTTTGTATCCATGAAACAGCTGATAGTTAAAAACCAAATACATTTGGGTTGGCTATACAACTCCTTAAAATTAAGTCACCATAGATAAAGTTCTAAATAGCACTTTGGCTTGGAATTTTAAGCAAGTATCAATCTCTGTTTGTTTCCAGCCAAATAATTTTATTTTTTTTTTCTGCTTAAAAGTATTTTATCATCCAATAATATTTATGAGCACATTCCATATGTGAGGTACTATTGAAGAAGTTTGGAAAACAGCAGTAAGTAAGTAGTCTTAATCACATTTATGTATTCCAGGAAAAGGAACAGACAGGCAAAAAGACAAGAAAAAAATGTGGGCTAACTGAAGGAATGTGTAGTCTGTAAGATCAAGAATGGAGTCCAACCTAAGATTCAAATATTTATCATATTTAATGTTGAATAGAAACAGTATTTATGAAGTCCTGCCAGAATTGTGTCTGTTTATAAGTATTGAAAGGCTTGTTCTACTCACAGAAATAGAAAATTTAATTGAGATCTTGTAGAATTGTTTTATGATGATAAAATGCAGAAAGAGAACAGGTTCTAGTGAGTAAATCTTAGAGAGGTGATTCTCAAACTTTAATTCCTCAGTGTCCTGTGGGAGCTTGTTAAAAATGATCTATTTTTGGGCTCTAACTCTCGAGAGTCTGAGTAGATCTCATTTGAGGACTAGGAATTTGAATTTGCCCCAAGTCTTCTGTAATGCTATGAGTTGGCAGGAGATAAAGTGACAATTCACTTTATTAAGTTTGCATTAAAAACTGAAACCATCACCTCACATTAAATGGATTCAGATCCATATTCATCCTATAGGGCAGAGTTAGGGTTAAGCTGTAATCTTTACAAAAGTATTCTGCCACTTCTACTAGAGTGTTGTGTAGTTTCAATCCACCAGCCTTTTGGGTAAAAGTTAATTAGTTTAACCACTGCACTACTATCACAACTTTGTTATTTGAATTTCACAATATATTTTACATTATTTTCCATGAATTTTTAAAAATAAAATCTGTCTTGGTTGTTACTTTTTCCACGTCATTCAATCCTTCATATTTATATTCACAATCACTTTAGTAGCTTCTAAATTTATGCATTTGGAAAAGAGAGCAGTAGTAGCATAGTGGGTGAGGAGTTGACCTATTAACCCAAAGGCAGGCAGATAGAGTCTATCAGGTCTTCTAAGAAAGAAAAATAAACAATGTCCTCATGTGTCAAGGATGTCTGAAGCCCAGTGGAGTTATTGTGTGTCAGCTATTAATTTTGGGAAATTAGAAATTTTTACAATATTCACTTGCTTTTCATCTAATAGTATGGTTGTGCTTTAATACTTATTCAAATGTCATCTATCATTCTCAAAATTTTGTCGTTTTATAAGGGTGGTTATATTCATTGCTAGTTTATTTTCTGAACTTTTTTTCATGCTCTGTATTAATAAGAGTTTACACTTGATTGTAACAAAATATCAAACACCACAGGAGAAATTATTTTATAAGTTACTACCTAATTGTGGGAGGGACTGGAGAGCATTATGCTAAATTACCTAACTCAGTCTCATAAGGACAAATACTGTGTAAGACCATTATTGTAAAATGAGTATGAGGATCCAAAGGGGAGGTGCTTAATCATAGGGTCACACAATTTGATGGATGGAGGGAGAAAAATGTAAACAAAAGGGGAAAGATTTGATGTGAGAAGCAATGCATACAAATGTTATGAACTTTATTTGTAAACCAGTGTAAAAAAATAATTCAGGCAACCTTTCTGATTTGGCTTTGGCCCCCTGGCCTTCATTGGCCGATCTCTAAGCTGTACGAGTTCTGGTGGCTTTGTAGTTAAAGTGTTTGTTTGCTAACAAAAATGCTGATGCTTCAAATACAACTTCTTAACTAGCTTCCTCCATGCTATGCAGTGTTTAGAGAATTTTAAAATCTAATAATTTAGTAATTTTTCTTTAAAATTTTGTAGTATTCCATTGCATAGATGAGTCACGATTTGTTTATCTATTCATTTCTTGATAGGAACTCAGGTTGTTTCTTTCTTTTTGCTATTATAAATAATGCTGGATTGAAAAACAAATGAAACAAAAACACCCAAACAATGTACACTAACTTTTAACTTGCTCTCCAGAATCCAACTGCTTCAAGCTGGAGATTCTCAGGCAGCACCCAACTGACTTTTAAATACAAAGGCTCCCCCACCAGGTCCTGATTATTTAAACAAGAGGCTTCTAGTCTACAGTTGATTGTTAATGAACTCACAAGGGGCCAATCAGAATCAAATAGAGAATGTAGTACTTCAGAGTTTTATTCTCTCTCTGTACCTATTCAATCTGTATGCAAAACAAATTATCCAAGAAGCTGGACTCCGTGAAGAGGAGTATGAATCAGGATTGGAGGGAGATTCATCAATAACATACATTATGCAGATGAGACAACCTTGCTGGCTAAAAGTGAGGGGGACTTGAAGCACTCATTGCAGAAGATCAAGGAATGCAGCTTTTAGTAGGGATTGCATCTCAATGTGAAGAAAACAAAGATTTTTATCACTTGACTGATAGGCAGAATCATGATGGATGGAGAGGACATTGAAAGTGTCAACAGTTTAACTTTACTTGGACCCAAAATTAACACCCTTGGTACTAGCAGTCAGGAAATAAGGAGACACATTGCATAGCGAAAATATCCAGTTAGGGACCTCTCCAAATTATTGAGGAGTTATGATGTAAGCTTGAGGATTAAGGTGCATTTGATTCAGGTCATAGTCTTTCTGATTACTTACTATACATCTGAAAGGTGGACAATGAATAAGGGTGACAGAAAAAGAATTGAAGCCTTTGAGGTGTGGTGTTGGAGAAGAGCACATGGATGGCCAAGAGAACAAACAGATATGTCTTGGAGGGGGTGCAACCAGAGTGCTCTTTGGAGGCAAGAATGATGAGGCTTTGCCTTACATACTTTGGGAATGTTACTAGGAGGGCCTATTTCTTGGAAAGGGACATGTTGCTGAGAAGGGCGGAGAGTCGAAGGAGAGGAAGACCCTCAAGCAGGTGGATTGACACAGTGACTGCTGCAATGGACTCTTTTGTGTCAGGAAGTGTGAGGTTGGTACAGGATAGAACAGGGTTCAGATCTTCTGTTCGTAGGGTCGTTATCAATGGCACCTAATAGCAACAATAACAACAACAATAACTGTTAATGGAATCTTTCTTTTATGTTTTCTAATTGGTTATAATAGTAATATATGAAAGCTTTTATATTATAAAATAATATATTAAATACAATTTTTGAGTTCCAATTATCTAGCAGTTAATTATCTTAAGTAATCTAGGTGGAAAAAATTTTAAGAGTCACCTTTGTCTTTTTCAAAAGTTAGAGGATGCCATTTTGTTGCCTGGTTAGAGCTCCTGAAACAATAAAACAAGGATTTGCCTTTTAGATAATTATTCCACTTACATCTATTTTCACTACTGTTAAAAATGTTTAAAACATTCTTAGACGCAGATTAAGACTTGAAGTTTGGGTGAGGTTCCCATACACTAATGATCTGTGGTTTTCCCTTCTTTGCTTACTCTTGCATTTAAATGGAATATGTGTAATTTCTCTATCTCCCTTACTATTAACTATTCTCTCTCCCTCCCTCTCTCCCCCTTCCTCCCTCCCCCTCTTCTCCTCTCCTGTCTCCCATCTCTGTCTCCTCTTTCCCCTCCTCTCCTCTCTCCCCTCCTCTCTTGCTCTTGCTCTCCTCTCTCTTTCTCTCCCCTCTCTCTCCTCCTCTCTCTTTCCCTCTACCCCTCTCCCCCTCTTCCCCCTCCTCTCCTCTCCTCTCCTCTCCTCTCTACTCTCTCCTGTCTCTGTCTGTCTCTTCCCCACAATTGATATCCTTCACTATCTATCTATCTTTTTATTTCTATCATGAAGCTGCCAGTTTTCCTAGTAATGAGAATCTTTGTTTTCTTGATGCAGAGCTTCAAACCATATGGAAGACTACAATCCTTAAACTTCTGCAGCAAATGCCTTATGTTCTCAGTTTTAGTAAGCAAGGTTGTGTCACGTGCATAATGCAGGTTGTTGATCAGTCTTCCTCTTATCCTGATGCTATATTCTTCTTCATAGAGTTCAGCCTACTAAATTATCTGTTTTGCATATAGATTGAAAAGGTATGGAGATAGGATGCATTGGTAGCTTCATGATAGATCGAGAAGAGATTGAGATTGTTAACAACTTCAGCTGGTTTGGTTCCACAATTAATACTCTTGGCACCAGCAGTCACGAAATCAAAAGACAAATTGCATTGAAAAATTCTACTGTCAGGGATTTTTCTAGAGCACTGAAGAGCAACAATATCAGTTTGGAGACTAAGGTGCACCTAATACAAGCCATGATCTTCACAATTACTTGTTATGTATCATGGAGCTGGGCAATAATTAAAGAAGATAGAAGAAAGGTCAACGCCTTTGAGTTGTGGTGCTAGAGAAGAATGTTGAACATACTGTCAACTGCCAAGAGAAAATACATGTCTGTCCTGGAGAAGGTGAAACCAAGATGGTACCTGGAAGCGAGGATTTTGAAGTTCTGTCTCACATACTTTGGGCATGCTGCAAGAGGGGACCAGTCCTCTGGAGAAGGACATCATGCTTGGAAAGGCAGAGAGACAGCACAGGAAAGGAAGACCCAGGATGAGATGTAGTGATTCAGTGACTGGAGAAATGGCCTTAAGTCTGTTGGAGACAGTGAGATTGGCTCAGGAGAGGGTAGGTTTCAGCGATAATGTACATATGGTTGATTTGCAAGCAACTAGATGGATCATAACAGTAACAACTTATCTATTTAAAGGAGCTGTGGTGGCTCAATGGTAAGAAGTGCTTTAATCTCAAAGACAGATTATTTGAATACACTAGTTCCCCTCAGGCCTGGTTTTAACTGGTTTTGGTTCAACATTCTTTTAAGTGGTATAGTACTGGTCTGTTCATTTGCTGTACAGAGGTAACTCTTGGTTGCTGTGATGCTGAACACTATGAACTGATGTGTCAAATGCAATAATGGTTACCTGTGGGGGACAGTGCTTGGGGGAGCTCCTCAATTAAAACAAGCTTGGAAGCAGGAGTGGCATCCACTTTCAAAATAGCTTGCATCCAGAAACCCTATAACTTGGAGAAATGATGAAAGTTATACAAGTGTTCAGGCCTTTTGCTCACAGAGTCACTATGAGTCATCTATGACTCGATGGCACTTAACATAGCAACAACAGTTGCTCCAAGGGAGAAGGGTGGCAATCACTTCCAATGTGATTTGCTGTCTTTGACAACCCACTGAAGGGTCAGTTATGAGTCAGTTCTGACTTGACAACAAACAACAACATCTATTTTGTTGTTAGGTGGCATACAGTCAACTACTACAACTCATAGCGATGTTACAAACAACAGATCTGAATCTTCTCTAACCTATACCATCCTCACCATTTTTTATTTTTAAGTCCATTGTTATAATCACTGTGTCAATCCTTCTCTTTCTCTTTTCTTTTTTTTTTACAGAGGTTTTGGATTTCCATTCATTCATTGCCGCAATTTTCTCCCTGCCCACCCCTCCCCATCAACTTGCTTTCCCCTCCGAAGAGAGAAAAAAAAAAAGAAAAAAAAATTCCTTCATTAGTATACAATTCCCACGTCCCTTCCCCCCACCCCCCACCCTGAGTACACTTCTCTATGCAACCTTAATTCTGGATTCCTGTGCTAACCATAATA
>NW_006399874.1:7697091-7704839 GCF_000299155.1 Elephantulus edwardii
TCAAGGAGATGGAAAAGGTAATCTCTAGTTTCATTTGGAATGGAAAGAAGCCCCAAATAAGCAAAGCACTCCTTAAAAATAGAAAAAATGTAGGAGGCATCTCTCTCCCTGATTTCAAATCCTACTACACTGCTGTGGTGGTTAAGACAGCATGGTACTGGTACAGTCCTTCTCTCTTTACCTGACTCACCACTTTCCCCAGCATGATGTTTTTCTAAGGAATAGCCCTTCCCAATAACATGCCCAAAGTATATGAGATGAAATTTACCATCTTTGCTTCTCAGGAACACTATGGTTGCATTTCCCTCAGACAGACTTGTTTGACTTTTTGGCAGTCCATGAGCTATTCAGTACTCTTCTCTACTATAACAATTCCAAGACATCAATTCTTCTATCATCTTTATTCATTGTCCAAATATCAGATACATAGGAAGTAACTGAAAAAACTATGATTTGCATCAGGCATATCTTAGTATTTAAACCAACATCATAGTTTTTTAGCGCTTTGGAGAGGTTCTGGACAGCAGGTTTTCAACATGGCTTTTAATTTCTTGATTGGTGTTATCATGGGAGCTGATTGTGAACACAAGTAAAATGAAATCTTTGAGAACATCAGTGTTTTCTCTGTCATGAAGTTGACTATTGGTCCACTGAACAGCAGGATTTTTGTTTTGTTGGTACTGAGATGTAATCCATATTGAAGGCTGTGGTCTTTGATCTTTGGCAGCAAGTGTTTAAAAGAAAAATGTGTGTGTGTGTGTGTGTGTGTGTGTGTGTGTGTGTGTGTATGTATATGTGTGTATGTATATATATGTATATGTGTGTGTGTATATATATATATAGTGTGTGTTTCTGCTAGCCATGATTCATGTAACTTCTTAAATATAGTGTGTTACATGATGTTGGACTGTTAAGTAAAAAGTTAGTACTTCAACTCTACCAGCAGCATCTCAGGAGAAAGATGACACAGTGTCCTGACTCATCTATAAATATTTACCATTTCAGAAACCTGACAGAGGGTTGCCATGAATAGCAATGAATTTTTTAAAAATAATATTAGTTATTGGATAAAAAAATTGATGTATGCCATTTTAGTAGAATGAGATGAACTAGATTTTTAAACTTTTAATATACAATCTATAACATATGTTATTATTGTTGTTGTTAAGTACTTTCATATCGTAGACAACTCATAATGACCCTATGAAAGAAAGACCTGTACTCTTGTATAATTTTCATTGTTTTTCAAAGTTCGTAGAGTTCCTGGAAGCCAACTATTTCAGAAGTGGCTGCCACTCCTGCTTCCAAGCTAGTTTTTAATCAGGGAACTACACCAAACACTGTCTACCATGGGTAACCATATAACATGTATTATTTGCTATACACCACTTTTTCTGTGAAAGAAATATTTTACATATTCTAAAACAAAGAAAATGAGTCATTGAATTTATTTATTTGAATAATTATTGTAAAATTATTAAAAATGGACTTTCACTAATTTTGCTTGAAATTCCAGGGATCTCTTCTGAGTAATGACTAATTACACTATCATTGACATATGCCTGATGAAGAACTCATGAAAACATCCAAGAAATTAGTGCAAGTTTATCTCAATGACTTAAATAAGAATCAAAATGTTGTTCTCCAGATTTCTATGTGATAATTGTACTTACAGATTTGAGGCATTCATTACTTCAGAGGACATAGAAACAAATAATTGAAGTGATTCTGCAATGGTGAATTGTTTGCTAATTAGCATTTGGCAGCATTGTTTTGTTGTATATTCATAAGTTTCAACATATTCTTTTAAATTATATAATTACCCTTTTAATTATTGGTAAAGATTTGCACGTGCCTTTAAAGTTACTTCTGAATCTTGGAAAACATATGATGAAAATGTTGTAACATATTATTCTGCATTTTTTCTGTTGCTTTTAGGAACAGTAGAGTTAATACTAATTCTTACCGATCCTACTGCACAATTGAAACCTTGAGTGATCCTACATCATCCTCACATATCCTCTGTGCCTATTGTGTCAATATTTCTAAATGAAGCTCTTCCTCTCTTTCACTGACCTTGCATGATGTCCTTTTCCAAGGATTGGCCCATCTTGATAACATGTCCAAAGTATAAGAGACTAAGTCTCAGCACCCTTGCCTCTAAGGAGCACCTTGGTTGTCCTTCTTTCAGGACAGATTCCACATGTTGTTGTTATGTGCTATCGAGTCACTTGTGACTCACAAATACATATTCTAACACTTGCATTTTTTTAACGATATAGTTTTGACTTCTTTTTTATAATACCATATCTTCCATAATAATTTCTAAGGCATGTCAAATCTGAGTGTATGATTCCAAGCTTGTATGCTTTTACAGCATGCACTTCCAAATGTGTATTGCTGTGTTGGTCGAGTCGGAACCAACTCGTAGCTGATCCTACAGTGGGTTTTCAGAGACAGTTAATCACACAGGAGATTGCCCATTCTTCTTACATGGAGCATGTAGTGGCCTTAAACCACGTGCCTTCAGGATTGCAGCATAGCTTCTCACCACTGTGCCACCAGAACTTCCTAAATGTGCATTAGAAAGGCATTTTCGTACACAGTCACTGCCTAAACACATTTTCAGAATGGCTTGTCAATAAAGAAAAACAGCAGAAAATATGAAGAATAACTTAAAAGAAGGAACAAAATTTGTTTCTGGGAAAAAAATTATACTATGCACTACAAGACTAAGTAAATGCACAGCTTTTGGTATGAAAATGGTATATTCATTATGCTGTAAACTTTTCTATTGAATGCTTTTATAACAGCCTGAAATATTGGCATCATTGCAATAAGATTGACCTCTGCCCTTACATAAAGAAATTCTGAAAATTTCACATAACTAATGTGCAGTATTGCAATTTCTTTTCATTGGTTTGATTTTTAAAGGTTGTGAATGCGATAAAAATTCTTCATCTTTGAAAATGCACAACTTAAAATGATAATAGCATATCTGTATCAGAAAGATAAGAAGTGGGATCTACAGACAAAATGAATTATTGACCTGTACATATTTTATGCAAAATAGCTGGTCAAATTTTATCACATATATATGATGGTTGTTCTTTATTTTGTTAACAAATTTTGGGATATGATCTGCTAAAAATGAATTAAACTGAAAAGTTTAAGCAGCTTTTTTTTAAAAAATTCAATTTTCCAAGACCTAAAATTTCTTTTTTTCCTTGAAAAAAATAGTCTATGCTCATAGATTGTTGTAATCACAAGAACATCAAATTGATAAATGGCTTTCCAACATTTTTGTTGCCATTTCATGAATTAAGCAAAATTATGTCTATTATTTAAATATGCCAGCAGACAATTTGTGGATTAAACTATTTTCATGCTTATCAATCATAGTCTCCTTGTACCAATCACCTAGTCATCTGTAGTAAATTGAAAATTAATTATTTTTGTTGTTAGATGTTGTCTAGTTCAGATTCATAGTGATCCTAGAGACAACAGATTTGAACTCGTTTCTACTCTGTGCCATCCTCATCACCTGTCACATCCTTGGGCCCACTGCAGCAGTCACTGGATCAGTCCATCTGGTTGAGAGTCTTCCTCTCTTTTGCCAGCCTTCCACTTTGTCTAGAATGATACCCCTTTCCAGGAAATAGCCTCTCTTACCAACAGGCCCAAAGTGTGTGAGATGAAGCTTTGCTATCTTTGCCTTCAAGGAACACTATGGCTCTATTTTCTCCAACACATATTTGTTTGTTCAATTGGTAGTCCATAGAATATTTAGTGCTTGACTCAATTACCACAGTGTAAAGGCATCAATTCTTCTTCTGTCATCCTGATTCATTGTCCAGCTTTCAGATGCATAAGTGCTTGAAAAGACCGTGGCCTAAATCAGGTTCACTTTAGTCTTCCAACAAATATCATTGCTCCCCAGTGATTTAGAGAGGTTCCTGATTGTAGACTTTACCAATGCAATGTTTCCTATTCTCCTCACTGCTGATACCAAAAGATAAGTAGTTCTAAGCCAAACAAAATCCAGTGTCATTGTGTTAATTCTGACTCATCATGATGAAAAAGGGCAAAGTAGAACTGTTCCACGGGAAAGCATACTGCCACTTCTTTGTCTCATGGAGAGGGCAATTGGTGAGTTCAAATTTGCTACTTTTCAGTTAGCAGCCTGTGTTTAACCACTGTACAACTAGGGCAGCTTATAGACATTTTTGGGGAGAAAAAAAAGGAATGGAAGTATTAAAAGAAGATTGAAGGAGTATACAGTCACTGTACCAAAAAGAATCGGCTAATACTTCAAGAATTTCAAGAAACAATATGATCAAGAGACAATGGGGATGAAGGAAAACATCCAGGCTGCTCTGAAGGACTTGGCAAAAAAATAAAGCTCTAGGAATTGATGGAATGTCAATTGACATATTTCAACAAACAGATATTTTCCCTGGATGTGCTCACTAGATTGTGGCAAGAAATCTGCCAAGGACCACTACTTGGCCAATTGAATAGAAGAGATCCATATTTATGTCCATTCAAAACAAAGGTGAACTGACAGAGAGTGGATATTATTGTACACTCTCACTCATATCACACACAAGCAACATCCTATTGAAGAATATCCAGAAATTACTGGAAAAGGACATTGAAAGAGAACTACTAAAAATGCAAGCTGGGTTTAAAAGAGATTATGGCACTAGAGACAAGATCAGCAATATTAGATGGATCTTGGCAGAAAGGAAAGAGTACCAGAGGGGTAATCTGTCTGTGTTTCATTGACTAAGCAAAGGCATTTGACTTTGTAGATCACAAAATTTATGGTTAACCTTGAGGAGAACGAGAATCCCAGAACACTAGATTGTGCTTATGTAAAACCCATTCTTGGACCAGGAAACAGTCCTCAGAACAGAGCAGGGAAACACTGGGTGGTTCAAAATCAGGAAGGGAGTGTGTCAGGGATGTGTTCCATCTCCATATTTTTTCAATCTCTGTGTAGAACAAATCATTCAGGATGTTGGGCTTTTTGTGTTGGAATGTGGCACCAGGATTAGAGGAAGATTTATCAGCAACCTATGTAATGCAGATTACACAGTCTTGCTTGTTGAAACTGAGGCAGACCTGAAGTGCTTGCTACAGAATGTCAAGTACTGTAGTCTTCAATATGAATTGAAGCACAACATGAAGAGAGCAAAGATCCTTAACACTGGGCTAATTGGCAGCACAATGATAGATGGAGAAGAGATTGAAATTGTTAACATTTATAGCTCTCTCAACTCCGTAATCAACACTTTTGGCACCAGCAGTCAGGAAATCAAAAGGCGCATTGCATTTGGTAAATCTGCTATCAGGGACTGCTCCAGAGTACCGAGGAGCAATGATGTCAGTCTAGAGACTGAGGTGTGCCTGATCTTGCAGAATCTTTGCAATTACTTGCTATGCATCATAGAGCTGGATAATGACTAAGGATGACAGAAGAAGACTTGATGCCTTTGAGTTGTGGTGCTGGAGAAGAGTCTTGAACATACCATGGACCACCAAGAGAGACATCTTGGAGAGGGTGAAAATAAGTTTCTCCTTAAAGGCTAGGATTTTGAAGCTCTGTCTCACATACTTTGGACATGTGGCCAGGTGAGATTGGTCCTTGAAGAAGGACATCGTGCTCAGAAAGGTGGAGGGGCATTACAGGAGAGGAAGACCCTAGATAAGATAGATTGTTACAGTAAATAGAGCAATGAGTGTAGGTGCATCAGAGTCAGTAAGACTAGCTCAGAACAGGGCAGGCTTCAGAGCTATTGCACATAGGGAAGCTATGAGTCACAGGTGACTTGACAGCATATATCAACAACAATGTAATGGAAGGAGTTCAGGTGGCTTAGTGGTAAGGAACTTTACTATCAATGCAAAGGTATGCCATTCAAATTCACCAGGTGGTCCACAGGAGAAAGGTGCTCAAACTTCCCAAGCAGTTTACTGCCTCTGAAAATCCACTGGAGTGTGAGCTAAAGGGAGGTTCTGACTTGATGTTACAAAACAATAGTAATAGAATATGTAGATTTTATGTCAAGCATTTATCATATATTTAGTGACCAATAAACTGTAGTTGTTTAAAATAGCATATAGGAAGCAATTATTTTTCTTTATAATGAAAAGTAGCTCATGGAGCCCAAGTTCAAAGCATTGAAATAATATGATAGGCATTTACTGAGCATTTATACCTATAACTAAGATTTTAGAGTCTCTTTTTGTTATGTTTATTACTTGTTTGGATTCCAGCTCATTCAATTGAATATTTCAGGACATATTGCAGTACATTCTATACTAGACACATGGTATGAATGATCAGTAATTTTACTTTAATAGAACTAATATGATACTATAATTTACAGGATCTTGTGATGATATAAGAATAGTTTTTACATAAATTATTACTCTAAACCAAGATTTATGATGCTTTCACTATAAGAAAAGAAATTTTAAGACATTAAGCCAGAGATTAGAAGAAGATAGATGTGAGACAAAGGAGAAAATTTTCTTTCTTTCCATGAACTACTGAACAACTTTAAAACAAATGCTTTGTATTTGCTACAACTTTGTCTTTACTCTGTGGAAAATGATCTCTTTTCTGTGGGTAAACCTGTAATTCTATTATTCATATGTGTTCCGCAAGGTTATAATCCACCTTCCCTGACAGAACTGGTATAAAAATAATTAGCTTTCCGGAGCAAGGAAGATCAAGCATTAAAATTATATAGTGGCAATAATAACAATCATAGTGATCACAAAAGCAATCATATATCAGAAACAATATACAGCATAAAATCAGCCATCAGCTTGATAGATTTATCTCAACTTCACAGGCAAGAAAAACCAAATGGAATCATAAAGGAAAGTTATACAGTGACATTAAATCTCTATCAAAGAAAAAATATCTGGAAATAAGTATATGTGGTTAAAATAAGCAGATAATGGTCTTTGAGTATCACAAAAACATCCTTTATCTTCCTTATTCATGAATGTCTACTATTACATCAAAACTGATATAATCTGTGTTCTTCCATACAAAGTTGAAGGGTGTGCATAATCTAATGTTAGGAGATGCTGGAAGAATAGGAAGAATGTCATCAAAGATGGATGCATCTGGCAAGAGAGAAAGAGCTCACTTTCTTACTTTTTATCCCCTGAGATTGAGTGTATTGCTTCATTAATCTCTTCTTGAAACATCAGTATTGTATATATTTCGTTATCTTATAATGTGCATTAACACTTATTTCTCCAAACAAGCTTCTGCTTTGAGTCTACAGCATACAAGCATGCAAGAATTAAGATTAACTCTAATTTCTCCACTTCAAATTATGCTACTGACACCTTTATGAGAAAACTTAGAAATAATTTTTTAAAAAGAACACTGACACTAAAGTTAACTCCACAATAAGGGATATACCTTTAACTTTCTGGTCTGTCTGATACTTCTCTAAATCTGAACATTCACATTGAGACAGACTAGGAAGAAGGATTGGCCATCCACTTCTGAAATAGCAGGCCTCTGAAAACCCTATGTACAACAGAACACATTTAGATAACTGAAATGGCAAAGGAGGTTGAGATTTCAAGTATGGAAATACAACGGAAGAGGAACAGTTGTAAGCAGACACTGGTGATTGGAACATGGAATGTGAGAACCATGAATGTAGGAAAATTAGATATTGTTAAGGAAGAAATGGAACGCATAAATATTGACA
>NW_006399874.1:7708309-7736740 GCF_000299155.1 Elephantulus edwardii
TGGCACAGGACAGAGCGGAGTTTAGGGCTGTTGTACATAGGGTCGCTATGAGTCGCAGGCGACTCGACGGCACATAACAACAACAACAACAACAACAACATTTACACTAATCCAACCAGCTTATTTTACTTAAAAAGTGTTATTGTTGTTAAGGGCTCTTGAGTCATGGATAAGTCATAGCGACCCTATCAGGGAAAGACCCGAACACTTGTATAACTTTGGTAATTTCTCTATGTTCATAGAGTTTCTGGAGGCAAGCTATTTTGGAAGTGGATGCCACTCTTGCTTCCAAAAATAACAATTTTTAAAAAGCATAACTTTTAAACATAAAAGCTGTCTTAAAACATAAACATCCTTAGTATTTAGAAAAAAGGTTACAGTAATACAGTATCCGTATTAATGTACAATTAGCTATAATTGTCCAAATTAGATTAGGTTTAAAAAATATCTGTATTTTAAATATATTTTTGCAATGATAAAAATAGAATAATCAGGCACTAAAGATGTTACAATTTCAACAATATACAAATAAAGTGAATGTATAATTGAAAATAATAGAAAATTATTACTCCCAGCTCTAAGAGTTAAAATATAAGAATAACATAATCATCATTAGTTGGTTCTCATTTACAAACTTGATTTCCTTTCATCTTAGGTTTTAATGAATAGCAACAACTATTATTTATAGTAGTATCAAAAATTTTGTGGCTGTAATATGGGAGATAAAATATATTGAGGCTTTAATGTATGCATCTCCAAATAAGACATATAAATTTGATGCAGGCCAGTCCTGGTACAACCCATATGCAAGATAAAAATGTTCTTAGAACATCTACCAGAAAGAGACACCAGTCGTCCAAACCAAAGATCAGTGGATGCCAAACAGACAGGACACAAGGGAAAATGAGCACCACAGTGGAAGGGAATAAGCAGTGTACTAAATGAAGCTGATTCCAGCACTAATGTGAAAGAATGAGCCCGCTGGAAATTCAGTACTCACAGAATAGGCCGGGAAGTAGTCAATGATTTTAACTTGCTTGATTCAACAATCTCTGCCCTTGCTACCAGAAGTTAGGAAATCAGCAGACATATAGCACTGGGAAAGTCTGTTGTCAAGCATCTATCCAAAATACTGAACAACAATAATGTCACTTTGAAGACCCTGGTGCCCCTGATTAACGTCATGGTCTTCTTAATCACCTGCCATGCATCAGAGCTGGACAGTGAATAAAGGGACAGAAGATACATTGATGCTTTTGAGTTGAAGTACTGGAAAATGGTACTGAGTATCCCATGAACTGCCAAAAAAGCAAACAGATGTGTCCTGGAAAGGGTGCAGCCAAAGTGTTCCTTGGAGGCAAAGATAGTAAAGCAAGGCCATTCCTTGGAAAGGGACAACACACTAGGAAAAATGGAGGGTCAGTAACAGAGAGGAAGACCCCCCCAGTGAGATGAATTGACACAGTAACTTCAGCAGTGGGATCTCATGTCTCAGAGATGATGAGGATGAAACAGGTTAGGGCACGTTTCAGGCTGGCTGTTCATAGGGTTGCTATGAGTCATACTTGACTCACTGACATCTAACAACAACAATGTGCAAGCTTGTTTAAGCAATTAAGTCCCTACCATTTCAATATTTTCAATGATGTATGCTTCCTTCTGTCCCCTCTGAAATCCTCTATCTTAGCAGATCTCTGGAGTTACAGTCTGTGTGGAGTTACACTGCTAATCTAATCAGCCTGTTTGAATCTCCTAGTAGCTTATGGGGAAAAGATGAATAGTGTCCTCCCATGTGATTTACAGCCTAGGAAACTTTGTAAAGGGTCAGCCAAGAGTGGGTTCCAACAAGACAGCAATGAGTTGATTTGTTATCTCTATGAGTCTCTTGGTAGTTTACAATTTCTTTCATGTCAAGTCTAACTCACACTCAATGAGTAATTGGATTTAACGTAAGAACTGGATCCAACCTGAGAAGCTGCTGCACAAAGATGAGTGAAGAGGTAATTTGTGTCTTGTACACATGTGTCTTTATCCAGCAATTCTAATCAGGAAGGAGTTACTGACACTCTTTACTATGATAAAAATACTATGTGTGTTTTTCTGTATGTCTTGGTTAACAACCAATAGAAACTTCAGTCCCAGATGGCACATGAAAATGAAAGAATAAACTAATTGTGTAACAAATGAATGAAGCTGTTTATGATTGCCTTGTAGGTATTATTTCTTTTGACAATTTTAGAACTGAAGAAAAAAATTACCTGTCCAAATCAGTTGTTGTTGGTTTGCGCTTCTCCACCCCCGCCCCCCACCTTACTAACAGAACAAGGAAGTGCTGCATGGTTCAAAATTAGGAAAGGTATACACCAGGGATGCATCTTATCTACATACATCTTCAATCTATATATGCAGCAGATCATCTGGGAGTCTGGGCTCTATGAGGAAGAATGTGGCATCAGGATTGGAGGAAGAGTCATCAACAACCTGCATTATGCAGATGACACAACCTTGCTTGTTGAATGTGAGGAAGGCCTGAGGCATTTGCTACAGAAAGTCAAGGATCACATTCTTCAATATAGGTTGAAGCTCAATATCAAGAAAACAAAGAGCCTCACCATTGGGCCAGTTGGCAACTTCATGGTAGATGGAAAAGAGATTGAGATTGTTAACAACGTCAGCTTGCTTGGTTCTACAATCAACACTCTTGGTACCAGCAGCCAGGAAACCAAAAGACAAATTGCACTGGGAAAATTTGCTGTCAGGAATTTCTCCAAAGGTCTGAGAACAACTGTATCTGTCTAGAGACTAAGGTGCACTTGATCTAGGTCATGGTCTTCTCCATTATTTGCTGTTAATCAGAGAGCTGGGCAATGACTAAGGATAAAAGAAGAATTAATGCCTTTGTGGTGCTGGAGAAGAGTACTGAATATAGTATGGACTACTAAGAGAACATACAGATCTACCCTGGAGAGGGTGAAACAAACTGCTCCTTGGAGGTAAGGATTTTTGGAGCTCCATCTGACATACTTTGAGCTTGTTTCCAGGACATATAACTCCTTGGGAAAGGACATCATGCTTGATAGAGGAACAACATAAGAGAGAAGACCTTGGATGAGGTGGGTTGATTCAGTGACTAGGGTAATGGTGGTAACTGTGTCAGAAACCGTGAAATTGTCTCAAGATAGAACAGGATTCAGAGCTGTTGTACATAGGATCTCTGTGAGTCATAAGCAATTCAGTGGCACACAACAACAATAATTTCCAAATATAAATTTTATGGTTAAAATTTAAGTTAAAAAATCAATTCTAAATATTGTTTGCTTTATAAATTTTAGGGTGCTCTGTTGGCATAGCTGCTAGGGAGTTTCTCTGCTAATCCAAAGACAATGTCTCTTTGTCAGAGGCTCAATAGGAGAAAGATGGGCAATTTCCCATTAGATTTACAGCCTCTGAAAAATCCATTAGGGGGTCAGTTATGAGTCAGTTGCAGTTCAATGGAGGAAAATGAAGAAGTTATAAATTTTATGTTTTCAATTATTCAAATATATTTACAATGGTAGAACCAAATTTAAAAGGTGATTAATTTTATATCCAGATAAAATTTATGAAAAAAACTAAGAGGAGTATAAAAATGAAAGCTCACAGAAGACAAAAGGAAAATGATGTGTGAAACTCTAAAGGCAATTTCCTAATTAACTTTATTTAAAAAAATAATTAGAAGAAATGATTCCACTGAAACTGTGGAGTTCAGTAAGTGTAAATTATGTCACCAGCAAGACTTTGTAGTTACCTGTTTTTGTGGAACGGACCTTTGGTGTTGGGATCAAAATATTTGGCTCTTAACTTAATGGACAGTAGTTCAAACCCACCAACTACTCTGTTGAAAAAGATGAGTTAATTTCCTTTTGTAAAGATTTACAATCTTGGAACCCCCCTGAAAAATTCTACTTTGTCCTGCAGGGTGTGAGTCAGAACTGAGTAGATAGTGGTGGGGTTGTCTTCTTGGAACCTAAGTTAATGGTCTAGGTGATTAAAAAGTGCTTCTCCTGTTTATATAAATGCATTTATTGAATTTTAAATTTGAAAATCATGTATATGCTGTGGAAGGTGGGTGAGTGGAGAAGAGGAAGTTGATAGCTGCTCCATTCAAAAGCTAGAGTTAGTATTTAGATTTTACCTCTAGGACATAGGAAAAGGGGCCTCCAATGTCCTAGAGTTCCTTCTTCGCTTGTTTTCACATAGTTCCAGCATAGGAGATTTACATTTCTAGTAGTAAATGGTATTGTAGTTTCACATGGACTATTTCTTAATTTATTATAAAAAAACTCTTATTCTTGATAGAAAGTTTCATCCTAATAATCAATGAGACTCTGGTACACTAACTAGTAATGAGACCCTCTAGCAGTCTCCGTCTTCCTACTTCTTAGAAGAACAAGTGCTGTTCACCTCAGACTGAGCACTAACAGGTCTGTGATGCTTTTATAGTTATGGAGTAATTTGTCTATCGGGTTTATTTAGTCTTTGCAACTACAAAAAGCTGGTCTATTTTATCTCTTGATTGTTTTTGCTTCTATTCATTACTATAACTATTTTGTAGGATTTTTCACTCAAATTTTATTTGGAATCATGTGAGAATCAAACAACATTACAAAAAAGTGACAGGTAGTGTTTTTGGCTCTGAAGACTTAACAGCACAAATCCAGCTGGTGTCAAAATATTAATTTTTTTTATATTTGGGGCTAGGGGGTGGGGTTTGGGGAGGTGCGGGGGGGGGATGGTGTACCAATGAGGGAGTTTTTCTTTTGCTTTTCAAGGAGAGGAGCAAATGGGGGGGGAGGGGGGAGGGGTTTGTGCGGGGAGAAGGGTGCAACAATGAATGAATGGAATCCCAAAATCTCTGTAGATGTTCATTGAAATGAAAAATAAACAACCTAAATTAAAAAAAAAATAATGAGACATGATGAAACATAATCATTCTTTAAAAATTCACTTTTTTCTTCTTCTGGTAGCTTAATTTCTGTATTTTATTTTGTTCTCTCTGCTCCAAGGCTGAGTGTCAAAGGAGCAACTGTTTCTTGACAAAAGGAATGGGTTTCTTCCAAAGGCATTTTAAAGATGCCTCCATAAATCAACAAGGAAAGATACCTAAGAGAGCAAGCAGTAAATCAGCACCCTGGCTCTGTCCCCCCCTCATTATATCTTCCTTCCGGAGCGTGATGAGTCTGTATTTAGTCCCTAAAACAGGCTTTCCCTGCACATGCTGGGAGAAGTCATTTTAGCTTTTTTGAAACTTTAGGAGCATTTTTAATTTCATGCACAAAAAAATTGTATTTCTCTCTTTATATGCATTTTTGATGTTTTGGTACAAGAGTACACAACACATCCAAAAACAGGTCTCTTTTTCTTTTACATTCCTTGTTTTCACCCTACTTCTTTACAAATTTTTTTACCTTCAAGTCAGTATATATCTTCTGAGTATGCTATTGAAGCATAAATACTGGAGGTGTTTAAGATACAGAATTAAATATAATATGGGTCTTGGGTGCAGATAAAATTTTTTTGGTTAACAATATAATTCTAGTTAAACTGTTTAATATTCTCATCAGGCCACCATATTTTTAGATCATAAAGAACAAAAAAACTCTTAATTTTCATTAAGCCTTTACAGTGCTAGCATGAGTTTACAACTGGGTCATGGTAAGAAAAATAAATCTCTTTCTGTGTAGAGGAAGAGGCATTATTTCCTTTTATCTTTATCTTTTTATCCTGACCTAGTCATAATAGGGAAATGCAAATTGTTTATTTCCTTGGAAATTTGAAAATATCCAAAAGCCCGAAAATCATTCATGAGTCCTTTGCCTATTTCATAACGTTTTACATAATTCTAAGACATGTGGACCCTAAAGGAAAGGAGAATTAAGGCAGAAAAGATATATGGTAAGTTAGCATCCTTTTATAGGGGACCTAGTAATAACTTGAATTGTTCTGAATGAGAATGTGAAAAGTGAGTATGACAGAAGAACTGATGCCTTTGGGCTGTGTTGTTGAAGAAGAGTACTGAATATCTCATGGACTGCCAAAAGAACAAATCGATATGTCTTAGAGAAGGTGTAGCCAGATTACTCCCTGGAGGCAAAGATAATAAAATGTCATCTCACATACTTTGAACATGTTGCTAGGAAGGGCTATCCATTGGAGAAAGATATACTTGGGAAGGTGGAAGGACAATGAAAGAGAGAAAGACCCTCAACCAGGTAGATTGCCACAGTGACTGCGACTGTGGCAATGGGATCAAGTGTGTCAGAGATTGTGAGGATGGCACATGATGTGACAGGGTTCAGATCTATTGTTCATGGAGCCACTGTGAATTGTATTTCACTCAGTACCTAACAGCAACAGCTATAGTGCAAAATTTACATACATGAAAATTTCCTATAGAACACATTCATTAGAATATAAAAGCTAGCTTTGAAAATTATTTTAACTCTCTTGGAAACTTTCAAGAGATTTGTCACCTTTTCTAAGCCAGTGTTGTGAGACTATTGCATAAACTTTCACCCAGTTGTAATACTACTACTTAAAAAAAATATACTTTCTTATTGCTGGGGAGTTGGAACTTATATCTGACCCTCCATTAGGTTTCCAAGTCTATAAATTGCTTGAGGAGGCAATTGCTCATCTTTTTTCCTCAAAATTCCTGGTAGATTTGAACAGTCAGAGAGATGCCAGCTTTTATTTAGGAGTGACAATCTCTATGAGCTACGCCATCAGAGCTTCCAAGCACAGCAATAGTTAGAGTACAAATATTTGACAAGAGACTAACTTGTAATGCAAATGGTTTCCATTTTTAAATTGTCTAAATGGTGAAATAAAGAAATGTGAAAAATTGTGTATACTGCACTGAAACAGATGAGGGACTGAATAATTTAAAAGCGGTGCATGATAGGGTATTATGGTTATCACAAGAGTCCACAATTAAGGTTGCATAGTGGAATGTACTTGGGGCGGTGGGAGGGGTGCGGGGGGATTGTGTACCAGGGAGGGAGTCTTTCTTTTACTTTTGAAAGAGAGGAGCGAACTGGGGGACGGGGGGGGGGGGGAGAGGGCTGGGCGGGGAGAGAAGTGCAGCAATGAATGAATGGAAATCCAAATTCTCTGTAAATGTCCATTAAAATTATTAAAAAAAATATTAAAAAAACCCCTACAATGACAATAGAATATCTCCATGAATCTCTTACACGAAATACCTACTACAAAATGAATCTCAAACAGGGACCTATTTAGGGGTAGATTTTTGTCAGTTAAGGTAGGAACAGTCTTATTTAGTGAAATCTTGTCTGTTTGAGAGTTAACTTTAGGAAATTACATCTAATTAGATTGGTCATAACACCAAGATTTTTCATTAGAGTGTGAAAAGTTCCTAGCCACTGCCTGAAGGCACATAGTTCTAATCCACCTGCTGCTCAGCAGAGGAGGATGGGCTATCTCCTCCCATTCCATTAACTGCCTCTGAAAATCCCTGAGAGGGTCAGTTATGGTACTCAGTAACAACAACAATGTGAAAAATTCCTAACTAGAGACAGGAAGTATGTCTGAGGTTTTTATGGAGTAGAAGTTCTGAGACTCATTCACATGTGTTTGTAAGTTTGGAGAAGTATATTGAAAACTGAGAGTCATAATAATGAGAGGTATATATTATGCAATGCTTCTGTAGTCTTCTTACCACTAGGTCACCAGAGCTCCCCTTTATATTTTTAGAAGGGCAACCTAAGTGCAAAGACAGGAAATGACAAGACTATTCCTTAGGAACTCAGATATTATGCAACCGAGAGCTTGGATATCAGAACCCAGAAGAGAAGGAATCGTATACTCTCTGGGTGGTAACTGGACAGTAATTGTGGTTTAGGCCAGGGGTGAAACAGTGTAACTCAATCACTATGTTTAAGATCACAGATTGAGCTGGAAAAAGGCAGTCAATTGCACAACATTTCATATTTGGTGCTTATCTTAAAAATTCTTTTTTAAAGTTTTTTCAGTGCTGCTTTACAGGCACAGGTGGATGCAATATCACTATCCTGAGCCAGTCTCACTGTCTCTGACACACTTACCCCCATTACCCCAGCTACTGTGTAAATTCGTCTCATACAGGGTCTTCCTCTTCTTCTTTGCCCCTGTACTCTTCCAAGCAGGATGTCCCTCTCTAGAGACTTTTCTCTCCTGGCCACATGCCTGAGAGAGAGAGTGAAAGCTCTATGATGACTTAGTCTTTAACAAGTTGCACTGCTAACCAAAGGGCTGAACCTCTGCTGAGCATCTGAGGCAGTTCAGATGAAACAATGATTCTGCAGGAGAAAGATGGACAATCTCGTCCTATGTGATAAAGAACCTTGGAAATCCAGTGGGCAATCAGCTGAGTTAGAAATACTTAATAGCAGTGAGTTTTGAGAGATATACTTCTCCAAAATCTATCTATCATCTATCTATCTATCTATCTATCTATCTATCTATCTATCTACCTACCTACCTACCTACCTACCTACCTACCTACCTACCTACCTACCTATCTATCTATCATTTATCTACCTACCTAACTACCTACCTTTATTACTTGTTAGGCATCTGAGAACTGGACAATGAATAGGATGACAGAAGAAGAATTGGTGCCTTTGAGCTGTGGTGTTGGAGAAAAGAACTGAACATCACATGAATGGCCAAAAGAACAAACAGCTATGTCTTGAAGAGGGTGCAGCCAGAGTGCTCTTTGGAGGCAAGAATGAAGTGACTTCACCTCACATACTTTGGACATGTTGCTAGGAGGGGCTATTCCTTGGAGAGGAACATGATGCTTGGAAGGATGGAGGATCTGCGAAAGAGAGGAAGACCTTTGACCAAGTGGAGTGAAGATGGCAAAACACAGGACAAGGTTCAGATCTGTTGTTCATAGGGTCGCTATGAGTCATACCTAACTAACAACAGCAACAAAGGTTATTGCTCATATTGTAATGTCACTATAGGTTTAACAGAAGTCTTCTATAATGGAATTTGTTTAATCTGTGTCCTTTCCCTGCAAATTTATTGCTTTTTCTTTAAAAAATAATTAAAAGTACTTTTAAAAAACAACATAATCTGCTACTGAGAACAGGTAAATAAAAATGGAAAATTCTAGGTTCTGTTTCTGAGCTTTGCCTATAGCAATGGGTAGCAAATTTAGTATCTGGGCCTTTCCATTGCTAAAACAGAAGTTTAATTGCTATTCATCTTCAAAGGCACTTAATTATCAGTAGGAAAGACTTGATGTTATTTAGTGATCCTTAGATCAAAGCAATTTAAACATGTATCATTTTAACCATATGCAAGAGGAAAAGTAAAGGAATTTATCTATAGTGTGAGTTACCCTTTCTTCTAATTTTGCTCAGAAGGCATGGGCAACCTAGATATTAAAACTGAACTATACAAAGAGAATCTATTGAGAGAAAGGAAATCTCTTACCTTTTGTATTTGTTTTCCCCTTGGATAGAATTTCAGAGATTTTGCAGATGAAAGATTTTACTTATCCAAGAATTCTTTGAACTCAGGCCATATTTTGTCCAATCATTTAGAGACTTTATGTAGAAGAAAAATGAACAAACAAGAAAAGCCTAAACAACTCAGCATTCTTATTTTGAGTGGACAGTAGAGTCATGCTAGCTAGCATTTAGTTCAAGGACAGTTAAATGGAGAGGACATAGGTCCTAAGGTGGAAATAAATCACTTGCTCTGATGCATAGTTATCACTAACTTAATTGGATATTTCATCATGTGCTATGATGAGGTTTTGGTTATTTATCATGGTTCTATTTTGTCTTACCTCTGAGTCTCTGCAGTTAAAAGACTCTTGTGTCTTTCAAAGGAGAAATTGTGTTGGATTTGATTACTGTAATCAACTGGTTTGCCTGAAAGATATTAAAATATAGTCAATGTAAATAATGCTTTTATCTCCTGCCTTTGAAGTCTCGCTTTCTTTCATTCTTATTTCCCTTGGAGTAGGAGAGTCCCATGCGATTTTTTCCTGCCTTCCATCTCTCATTCTGTTCAATCTTCTGTTAGTGATTATATTGCTTCAGCAGTATTTAACTACAGTTTTCATGGTCAATTATTAATGAATGTTTCATTTTTATCTGTAGTATTACTTTGCCAACAAAACTGCTGTGAAGTTAATTACCTGGCAGTTTTTTAAAGGAGAAAATTGAAAGAAATGGCTTTTGCTGTTAAATTGTCATGCACGCCCACTTTTGTCATTACAGGATAACAAGAGATCCCTTTGATAGCAAAACCAAGCAGGTCAGCCACACTTAGTTGTTCAAACACCTGATAAAATATTCATAAAACTGAAATCTGGTGGGGTCTGAAACCTATGACTTTGCAACTTGGATCATGTTTGATTATGTCCTTTGTAGATTGTTCGATGTTCTTTCAACCTGGTTGAAAAGAGTGTTTCTCTTTCGACCTGCTGAGCTCCTAACATTTAAAACAGAATAAATGCCTTCACAAATCAAGGTACCCTAGGTAGGAAAAGTTCCCCAGACAAACAATGGCTGAGAGGGACACTTGCTCACAGACATCATGAGGCTGCATTGTGCAAGAAGCTGACTTGTGGAGTAGATGTGTAGGAAATGGCATGCCTCAATTCCGAAAAGGTTGTTGTACATAGAGCCTTAAGATTCCTATCTATCTTGACTCATTCAAAGAAATTCCTTACAAAAATCCCAAGTCAGTTCCCTTAAGATTTTTAATTAGAATTATTTGTTAGGAAGAACTCATGTATGATCTCCATTGCACAGTTGTGAGACTTTGTGAAGAGAAGACCAGTATGTCCAGGAGAATAGACTGTTGTTGTTAGATACCATTGAGTTGACTATTACTCACAGCTCTTTGCCCTATCCTGGACCACCCTATCCATCTCTGATCTGCTTGAGCTCATTGTTGCAGGCACAGTGTCAATCCACCTTGTTGAAGGCCTTCCTCTCTTTCCCCAATCCTCCATCTTCCCCAACATAATGCCTTTTCCCAAGGATGAGCCCTTCCTAAAAACATGCAAGTGTGAGATGAAGTTTAAATGTACTACATACAGTTTAGTTGATATTTTCTAAAATAATGAAGGATTTTGAGAGTTAAATATGTTCCTTCCATTCTGTTTTCTACCTGACAGCTTTATGTTAGCATTCTACTCATATTTATACCACAGAAAATGCAACATTTCACTGGTCCGTATAGTAAGAAGCAGCGACTCTATGAATAAAAAAAAATGGCGATCCAACAGAGAGTGCAAAGTTATCAAAACAAGATCATTAAAAATGTCAAAACAAGTTATCAAACAATATAATTCATATCCTGATTTTGAATGATATAATGTTTACTTGCTCTGTTCTGACGACTGCCTCCTGATGTTTCACATAAGCACAATCAAGCGTTCTGGGATTCCCATTCTTCTCAGAGTTAGCCAGTTTGTTGTGATCCACACAGTCAAATGCCTTTGCCTAGTCAATGAAACACAGATAGACATCCCTCTGGTACTCTCTGATTTCAGTCAAGATCTATCTGACATTAGCTATAACATCTCTAGGGTGATGGCCTCTTCTAAACCCAGTCTGAGCATCTGATAGTTCCCTGCTGATGTGCTGTTCTATTAATTTTTTGATACTTGTCAGCAGGTTCTTCCTTGCATGTGATATTACTTATATTGTTCAATAATTTCCACACTCTATTGGATGCATCACATATCCATAACTTTTCAATCTATATGTAAAACAGATGATGCAGGAGTCTGGGCTCTGTGAGGAGGAAAGTGATATCAGAATTGGAAAAAGACTCATCAACAATCTGTGTTATGTAGATGACACAACCTTGCTTGGTGGAACTGAGGACAACCTTAGACATTTGTTGGAGAAAGTCAAGGATTGTAGCCTTCAAAATGTATTGAAGCTCAAAATCAAGAAAACAGAGATTCTCACCATTGGGCCAATTGGCAGAATTATGATAGTTGGTGAAGAGATTGAGACTGCTAATAGCTTTAGCTTGCTTGGCTCCATTCTATATCACCAGCCAGGAAATCAAAGGGTGAATTGCATTGGTAAAGACTGCTGTCAGGGATCTCTGCAGAGTACTAAAGAATTATGTCAGTCTAGAGACTAAGATGTGCCTGATCCAGGCCATGGTCTTCTCAATTACTTGCCATGCATCAGAGAGCTAGGCAGTGACTAAGGATGATAGAAAAAAAATTGATGCCTTTGAGTTGTGGTCTGGAAAAGAGTATTGAATATTCCGCGGACTGCTAAGAGAAAAAACAGGTTGGCTTTGGAGAAGGTAAAACCAGACTGCTCCACAGAGGCAAAGATTTTGAAGTTTCACCTGACATACTCTGGGGATATTGCAAGGAGGGAATTCTTGGAGAGGGACATCATGCTTGGAAGGAGGAAGAAGAGCACAAGAGATGAAGACCCTGGATGATCTGAATTGACTCAGAGACTGGAATAAAGAGGGCAGGTATGTTAGAGACAATAAGGTTGGCTCAAGATAGAGCAGGATTCAGAGCTGTTGTTCATAGGGTTGTTCTAGTCACAGGTGACTTCACGGCGCGTAACTACAATCCCATCATCACTAATATCACATGCAAGCAAATTCCTGCTGAAAATTATCCAAATACGACTGGAACAGCATATCCGAGAGAACTGGTAGTTGTTCAGACTATGTTTAGAAGAGGTCGTGGCACTGGGGATATTATAGTTAATGTTAGATGAATCTTGGCTGAAAGCAGAGAGTACTACAGTGATATCTATCTTTGTTTCATTGACTACGCAAAGGCATTTGACTGTGTGGATCACAACAAACTATAGCTAACTCTGAGAAGAATGAGAATCTTAGAACACTTGATTGTACTTAGGCAAAATCTGTACTTAGACCAGGAGGTAGTTGTCAGAACTGAGAAAAGAAATACTGCATGATTTAAAATCAGGAAAGGTGTATGCTAGGGATGTGTCCCATCTCCATACCTTTTCAATCTGTATGAGGAACAAATCATCTAGGGGGCTGGGCTCTATGAGGAGAAATGTGGCATCAAAATTGAAGAAAAACTCCTCAACCACTTGCATTATACAGATGACACACCCTTGCTTTCTGAAATGGAGGAATTTGCTGCAGATGGCCAAGTACTGTAGTATTTCATAGAAATTGAAGCTCAAAATCAAGAAAACAAAGATTCTCACCATGGGGCCAATCGGCAGCATCATGATATATGAAGAAGGGATAGAGATTATTAATAGCTTCGGCTTGCTTGGCTCCATGATCAACATTCTTGGTACTAACAGCCAGGAAATCAAAAGACAAATTGCATTGGATAAATCTGTTGTCAGGGACATCTCCAGAGTATTGAAGAGTGATGATGCCAGTCTGGAGACTAAGGTGCTCTTGATGTAGGCCATTATCTTCACAATTACTCGCTAAGCACCAGACAGCTGGATAATGCATTACTAAGGATGATAGAAGAATCAATGCCTTTGAGTTGTGGTGCTGGGGAAGAGAATTGAATATACCATAGACTGCTAAGAGAACAAGTAGATCTGTCTTAGAGAGGATGAAACTAGGCTGCTCCTTGGATGCAAAAATTTTGATGCTCTGTCTCACTATTTTTTTTCTAGAAGGGGCCAGTCCTTGGAGAGGAACATCATGTTTGGAAATGTGTAGGGATAGCACAAGAGAGGAGGACCCTGGATGAGATGGGTTAACTCAGTGACTAGGGTAATGGGGGTAGGTGTATTGGAGACAATCATTTTGGCTCAGGATAAAGCAGGGTTCAGAGCTGTTGTACATAGGGTCACTATAAGTCACAGGTGACTCAATAGCACATAACAAGAAGACCAATAACATGAACACAAAACCAAATGAAAGACAAATAGATATGGTTATGATAGCGAATAGGTCTTCTTTTAGTTGGAGACACTTTTGAGAATTTTTCTAAATATTTCAAAGTTGCTATGAGATATTACTCTGTTGGTTCCAAGTCATAACAACTGTATATACAATAGAATAAAACCCTACCTAACCCCGTACCTGTACCAAACTCACAATACTTACGCATATTAATGCAACCTTTGCATCAATCTTTTTCATTGAAAATCTTCCCCTTTTTCATGCATCCTCTATTTTTCCAAGCATTAATGTCCTACTTCAGGGACTTCTGATTGATAACATGCCGAAAGTAAGTGAGAGGAAGTCTCACTGCAGCACTCTGACTATACTTTTTCTAAAACAGATTTGTTTTTTTTTTTATCCATAGTATGTTCAATATTCTCCAAGACTATGATTTAAAAGCGTCAATGCTTCTCCATTCCATCTTTCACATTTATGTGAAACAATCAACCTACCAGCAGTCAGGAGATAAGAAGATGTATATAGCATTGGTCAAGTTGTCTGTGAGGGCCCTTTCCAAATTACTGAGGAACAATGATGTCAGTTTGAAGTCTAATGTGAACTTGATTCAAGCCATAGCCTTATCCATCACTTGGCTATACATCTGATATCTGGATAATAAATGATACGGGTGACAACTGAAGACTTGAAGTCTTTGAGTTTTGGTATTGGCAGAAGAGTACTGAATATTCCACAGACTGCCAAAAAAACAAACAGATAAATCTTGGAGAAAGTGTGGCCACACTGCTTGTTGGAGGCAGGTATGGCAAAAGTTCATCTCACATACTTTGGGCATGTTTCTAGGAGAGGCTGTTCCTTGGAAAGGGACATTAAGCTTGGAAAGTTGGAGGGTCAGTGAAAAAGAGGAAGACTCTCAATGAGCTGGATTGACACAGCGACTGCTGCAATGGGCTTGAGTGTGTCAGGCATATGAGGATGGTACAGCTTAGGCCAGGGTTCAGTTCTGTTGTTCTTATGGTCCATAGGTGTTGTACTTGACTTAACAGCACACAACTACAACAACTACAACTTAACAACTACAACGGCAATACCTCCTTTTTTTTTGATGTCTGCTTTTTGATCTACATATAAGTTTCACATGATCACAGTTAGGTGTTCTGCATTTTCTATTCTTCTCATTGTTGTTGTTATGTACTGTCGAGTCACCTGCAACTCATTGTGACCCTATGGATAATAGCTCTGAAGTCTGCCCTGTCACTGACTATGATACTCCTGTCCCCATCTTTCTACTTTATTAACACCTCTCATCTTTCTCTCCTGCACTATCCCTTTACTTTCGAACATGATGTCTGTCTCTAAGGATTGGTCTCTCCTGGCCACATGCCCAAACTATGTGAGATGGAGCTTCAAAATCCTAGCCTCCAAAGAGAAACTTGGTTTTGCCTTCTCCAAGACAGATTTTTTTTTCTTTCTTGGTATCTTGCTTTTCCATGGTATGTTCAAGACTCTTCTTCAGTAACACAAATCAAAAACAATTCTTCTTCTATCCTTCTTAGTCATTACCCAGCATTATCATTATATTTCTCTCTGATGCATAGCAAGTAATTGCAAAGACCATGGACTAGATCAGGTGCATCTTGGTCTCTACACTAACATTGTTGTTTCTCTGTACTCTGCAAAGGACCCTGACAGCAGATTTACCTAATGTAATTTGCCATTGGATTTCCTGACTGCTGGTGCCGGAAGTGTCGATTGAGGAGCCCAGCAAATTGTAATTGTTAACAACTTGAATCTCTTCTCTATCCATAATGGTGCTGCCAACTGGCCTAGTGGTGAGAATCTTTGTCTTCTTGATGCTGAGCTTCAATCCATGTTGGAGACTATAGTCCTTGACCTTCTGCAGCAAGTGCTTCTTGTCCTTCAGCAAGCAAGGCTGTGCCAGTCATTGTGTATTACATAAAATTTATTATCTAAGCAGGTGAATGACTTTGCATAGTTAATAAGGCAAGTTTATGTATCAATCTGGTATCTTCTACTTTCAACCAAGATCCTTCTAACTTCAGCAATGATTTTCCTCCTTTTAAAGGCCTCTTTGGGATCTAGCTTGAATTTCTGGCAGTTCCCTGTTGGTATCCTGCTAGAGCTTTCTTTAAAATAATCTTCAGAAAGATTTTATTTATGTGTGTAACACTATTGCTGTTAGGTGTCTTGATGTTGGCTAGGAATCACAGCAACCGCATGAACAATGTAACTGAACCTTGCTCTACCCTGTGCCATGCTCATCAACTCTGTTACACTTCATTTCCATGTTACAGTTACTGTGTCAATCCATCTTGTTGAGGTGTTTCCTCTTTTAATCTGACACTCCACCTTTCCACCCTGTTATCCTTTTCTAAGGACTGATCCTTCTTAAGAACATGGCCCAATATGTGAGACAAAGCTTCACCATTCTTGCCTCCAAGGAGCACTCTGGGTATTCAAGGCTTATCATTCATATTTCCTTTCCAGCCAAAAAATTAACTATCGTTGTGTTGAAGTAATTAATATATTATGGAGAGACAATCAGGGTGGAATACAGGCCCCACCCAACCAGAGGCTTATATAAGCTCATGGCCCTTAGCATCAGGCACCTTTTTCCTTTGGAAAAGCTCCTTTGCCTGGGACATACATTCCAGCTGCTTTCCAGTTTCTACACCAGCAGCCACAGTCACCATCTAGCTGTGGCATGAGTCTACTGGATCGTGGCCCATCACCCAGAAGTTTCCCCAAAACCCGCTCATATACCTACAGCCATATAAGTCATTCCCCTGATGGGTCTGAATCTCTGGGAGACCTTCTAGTGAATCTGAACCCAAAGGCCATAGAGGAATTGGGGAACTGTTTATGTTAGAATTTATGGACACATACAACTGGTTAAGCATATGGGACTACGTTTGACCTGAGACATCTCATAAATAGTCTTCTATTAATCTTAGCAGTACCAATTATAAAAACAAGCATCTTGGCTGCACTTTCTCCAAGACATATTTGTTTGCTCTTTTTGGAAGTCTGTGGGATTTTCAGTACTCATCTCTAGCACCACAAGTCAGACACATCTATTTTTCTCCAGAGACATCTATTTTTCTTCTGTTATCTTTATTCAGCATCCAACTTTCAGATGCATATTGAGTAAATGAAAAGACCATGCCTTGAATCAGATACACCTGAGTCTTTAACTGACATCATTGTTCCTTAACACCTTAGAGAGATCCTTGAAAGTATATTTACCTAATGTAATATTAATGATTGCCTTTATTTACCCTTTTTGAATGGAAATCAATATGGATGTCATATAGTTAAGTAACCAGATATCTTTAAAATTCCTGAGCAAAAATGAGTGACTGTTTCCGGGGCTGCAGGTGTTTGTTGGGATACACTGATTAGTATTCCATCAGTTCTTATCTGTTGATGCTTTCAGTGCAGCCTGGGCTTCTTTAAAGTAGGGGTTTCAAAGTCGGTGTTTGCAAACTTGTATATCTATCATATTCTTACCTGGAGAGTGAATTCAATTCACTGAAGCAGGAAAAGGTCTCGGTCTTTGTATAGGTGATTTTGATATCTCCCAAGTTTGAAAACCACTGCTAACATTAATATTTCACAAAATGCAGGATATATCTTAAAATCTATTTAGTGCTCTAAATAGATTATAAATGTCTTTGGAGTAGAAGACAGGAAAATGATGAGATAACAGACGTAGGCTGTTAATGTATTTGTATATATCCTTTATTAGACTTAATCAACTTGACACTGTTGACATTGTTTGGTGTGGAAGACTATCATTTGCATTGCAGGATGCTAAGCATCATCCCCTAATTTACCCACTAGATGTTCTACAGCAAACCTCTAGTCGTATACCTAGTTGTGACATTCCAAAATGTCTCCAAATAGGTCAAGTTACCTCCGAGAAATCCAATTTCTCCTGCTTACTTCTACTGTATTTGGAGAAATATTTCCATGATTCTCATTGAGTTGGAGTCAGAAATAATCATCATATAGTAATTAATCTTACTTTGAAGCATTATATAACCATTGTATTTAGAAGTATTACTTAAATATCATTAGGCTTTTTTGTATATAAACAACAATCGTTTTCATGTGACCAAGGAAAAGTTGCACTCTACATGAAACAAGGCAAATGTACAGACATTCATACATCTGTTTTCATTTAAACACTCAAAATTTATGGATGGATTGTATGACAGCAATTTGTCTCTTTCTCAGTCTCAATTTGTCATTACACCTTTATCTGGGACTGTACATTTTCACCTTCCTTCCCCCCAGTGCCTTAACTTCAGGCTTATGGAGATTAAGACTGCTGATTAAAAACATGTGTGTGTGTGTGTGTGTGTGTGTGTGTGTGTGTGTGTATGTGTGTGTGTGTGTGTGTGTGTGTGTGACTACAGTAATATTTTGATTAACAAATTCATTTGAAAGCAAGCTTTTTATTTATAACCAAGTCTTTGTTTAAAAATAGCAACTGTAAATCTTCATAAATCATTCAAATAGAGTTGTGTACATCTTTAGCTGAACATGAGAGGACACCAAACAGGTTCTTTTTCCAGGTAACATGCTGTTTTCTCAATAGGGTTGTGAAGCATCTGGATTGTTTTCACATTTTTTGTAACCCATTTTCTGAATCCTTTGCACTTCTTTTGATGTGTTTCTTTAAGGACTTCAGCACACTAAGTTTTACTGGTGATACATGCTCCTCTACAGCCTACAAAAGGTGGGGAAACTCCTGGTTCCTGACATAGATGCTAGTTGTCTGACTTTGATCCTGCTTTATTTATCCAACTATATGAATTTTTTAAAAAATATAAGACAAAATACCTCCTCCTCTGTTGATTTTGGATGCTATCAAGCATGTAAGGACACAGAGAAAAGAAGGGCATGGGTTTCTGGCAGGTATACTTTGGCTGATTCTTTCTAGCATTTCTTTCAAAATTTAGTGCAAAAATCTGATTTTGAGAAGAGATATTTAATCCTCCCAAATTCCACATCTCCAGCATCTTTGACCACTTCGTATAGTAGCGACTTAGAGTGACTCTGTGAATCACAGATTGGAACCCTACCCCTATGCTGCAGAATCCTCATAATCTCTGCCATGTTTGAACCTATTATTGCAATCACTATGTAAATCCATCTCCTTGAGCATCATCCTCTCTTTTGCTGACCCCTATAACCTCCCCAGCATAATGTCTTTTTTCTAAATGTCTAGCCCTTTCTGGAAACATATATAAAGTATGTGAGAGTCACCACATGTTCTAGATAATTTCTAGATACTTTCTTTTCCAACTATTTTTATTTGGAAAGCAGATTATTAAATGTTGTGGGAAATGTATATTTAGACACTTGAATAAACCCAATTAGTGGGACAAATACTGCATATTTGAATTTGTGTGAAGTTGAGCTCATTAATCCAAATGAGAGAAAAAGTGACTAATTAAAATCATTAATTTTGCAATGGTATATAAACTGAAATGTTGGAAAAAACACACACTCATGAATACCTTTTCTTGATTCTGGTTAATTTGGAAAGAAATTATTTCTTGTGCTTGTTTGAGCAGGCACCCAAACATTGGCTGTGAAATGGAATAAAGATTTATAGAATCTAGTGGGATTAACTGCCTCTGAAAACCCACCAGAGGCTCAGGAATGGGTCAGTTCTGACTTGACGGTACACAATAACAACAAGAAGAAGAAGTGGATTGACACGGTGACTGCCACAATGGGCTCTAATGTGTCAGGAAGTGTGAGGATGGCACAGGCTAGGACAGGGCTCAGATCTGTTATTCATGGGGTTGATACGGATCATATGGTGCTTAACAACAACAAGAAGTAAGTATTAAAATTAATTCCTGTTATGCTTGTGTGAGTGCATGTTTATATGCATCTAGAAATAGGAAATGAGAAATCCTGGTGACACAGTGGTTAAGTGCTCAGCTACTGAGATGTTGAAATTTGAACCAAGCAGCTGCTCTGCAGTAGAAATCTATGGCAGTCTGCTTCATCAAAGATTATGACCTTGGAAGGCACAATTCTATTCTGCTCCATAGGGTCAGTTTGACTAGAAATTTACCCAGCAGTGACGAGCTTGCTATTTTAGACATAGGAAACTGCCAAGATTTTTTGACAAATTTATATTTTAGGCTTTTACTAGAACATTTCTATATATGCGTATGTGCATATTTACACTGTAACTCATTTGAATAATTTGACAATTTGGCGTCATAGTCAAACATTTCTTTCCATTTTAAACAAATTACTTTGGCCTTTTTAAAAAAGGACATAAGTGAAATAATGACTTTTAAGACTGTTTTATACCCAAAGCACATCCAAAAGCTTTAGGACTCACACACAAAATAGCAAGCATTTGCACAGAAAGGGAATCCAAAGAAAAGAGGATTTACATGAGACGGAGTAGCCAGGCAGGGAGTGAATTTCAAATGCAGAGAATAGAAAAGGTTTAGTAAAAAAATGTGTCAGCTCATCAGCTCCCATCCTAGGCTTTTGAAATAGCCAATGGCCCTCCCTCAGGGGATTTCAGACAGTAGTGAACTTCTTTCAGATAAAGGAATGGATAAATAAAGCAAGAAGTGTTTTTGGCTGACATTTCAACACTCCATGCTAGACTGTATCAGAATGGCCTATAACCCTCTTTCTACTTTGAGTATTTGTTTTGTTTAGGTTAAATTAAAAATATTATTTCAGGCCAAAATTATTAAAAGTGGATGGATCTGAGGGCCAAGAGACACATGAAGAAATGCTCCAAATCACTGGCAATAACAGAGATGCAAATCAAAACCACAATGAGATACCATCTAACCCCAGTAGCAGTGGCAAAGTTTAGCAGAACAGCAAGTAATAAATGCTGAAAAATATGTGGAAAGATGGGGATTTTAAACACTTTTGGTGGGATTGTAGAATGGTACAACCATTCCTCAGAAAGCTAAATATAGAAATACCATATGACCCAGCAATATACCCTGAGAGAATGAGAACTGAGGCACAAATGGAGACTTGTACACCAGTATTAATAGCAGTGTTACTTACCATTGTAAGAACATGGAAACAGCCTGAATTTTCAACCACAATCAAATGGATTGAGAAATTGTGCTGGAATGATGGAATACTATGCAGCACACAGGAACTGAAGGATTATGAGGAAGTTAACTTTTAACCCTTCTCAGGTAGAAGCCATAAAACCTCACAGGACTTTTGCCCTCTTTTAGAAAAACAAGGCCATAAAACGGCTTACCCACATCTGCGAGTACAGATAAGAGAAATTCCAGGAGTTGTTTTTCTGAACTTTACTCCCCACTCCCCCACCCCTTGCGCCGACCCTGCTTGCTGGGTGCGCGCCAACTTGCTTTTAAATGTACCAATCAGATAGTTTTCCTCGCTTACCCGCGCACGCCAAATTATTACCAATCAGAACTGCCTACCTCAGTGTATATTCAAATACACCAATCAGCAACCCTCCCTGTGTGTTAGCCCATGTTTGCACGGGTTATTGCCTTTATAAGCTGTATGTACCTTTAGCTCGGGGCTCAACCCCTCTGCCTCTGCATAGGTCAAGAGTTGTGCCCCAGCACGCTGGATGGAATAAAACCTCATGCTGTTTGCATCAAGGACGGTCTCTCATGAGTGATTGGTGCTGGCGTCCGATCTCATTGGGGTCCGGCTCTGCGGATCCAACAGAACAATGATCTTGTGAATCGTTACCTAACTTGGGAGGGACTGGAAAGCATTATGCTAAGTAAACTGACTCAGTCCCAAAGGAAAAATACTGTATGAGATCATTAGTGTAGAAATAGATAACTTGTAAAATGTGTATGAGGATCTAGAGGAGAAGCAAAGGGGTGAGGAGGGTGTGTATGTGTAAATCATAAGGTTGCACAAAACAATGTATATGAACTTTGTAAGTAAACCAGTATACAATAAAAGTTTCATATGAAAAAAAAAGGTGTATTCTAGTTTGGTTCAGATTGGGAGTGATCTGACTGTTGGTTGAACCAATGTGCTGACAAATCATCAGAACATTGCTTATAATATACTAAAATGTCTGAGCTTTTGGTTTAGGCTGAAATAAGGGTTTTTTTGGTGATTAGAGGATTGAGTTGAGGTGAGAAGATTGTAAAAGTGGGGGGGAGCAGAATAACTACAACTCTTTGAATTTTGAATTTTTGAGCTGAGATAAAGTAGAAGAGAAAGCAGAAGGAGCTGATAGTTACTGGAAAAACAGTTGGTTCTTCTGCCATCAGTTATTTTTCCCCCCACTGTGACAAAGGAAGGTTAACCAGTCATGCACTTTATTCACACAGTCAGAGAATAGTGAGATAGCTAAGACTGCCTTGCCTCTTTCTGTGGGGCTAGAGGTTTTAAACCTTGTTGTTGTTCTTGTTAAGTGCCCTTGTGTTTAGTATAACTCATAACCATATGAACAACAGATCTGAACCCTGTCCTATCATGTACCATTATCATCATTTCAGACATACTTGAATCCATTGCTGAAGTAACTGTTAATCCCTCTCATTGATTAACTTTATACTTTAGTCAGCTATTAATCTGACATCTTACTGTCCTGTGTTCGAATTTATAAAACAGTGTCCAGTTCAAGCAAGCAACATAATTTCCTACAAACAGTGTCCATTTCAAACAATACTGACTCATTAAATACTATGTCTCTTCCTGGAGCAGAAGGGTTTCTTATTTGTGGAAGTGATTTACTTTTTTATTTTTTGAGACAAATTGTATTTTTCATCTCAGCATGGTATTATTCTTTACATTTCCGAACAGTAACATTTATCCGGAATATGAGATTATAGTCTAGAGTAGGGCTTTTAATGGCCTCCCACAAAACTATTTTCTACATCAGCATAGCGAAAGTACAGGAATACAGACACAAAGAAGTTGAACATGAATGTAAATATATTGAGACAAAGAAGATACTAAACTTCATTACAGAGATGTTAACTAGTAAATAAGCAACTCAAACAACAGGGTGCTAAATCTTGTTACTGATAAATTAACCAGTACTGAGAACTGAGATGCTAATGGAATACAGGACTTCAAACTTCATTTAATCCTATCTTGTGCTGGATTTTAAACACAGCCCTGAATTTTAGCAATACCATCCTTTATACTATGGTATGAGAGATATTAAGGCTTTGAAATTAACTTTTTAATTATGAATGCAACATCATTTTTCCTCAGTTTTTCATTTCCAGCATAGCATAGCGTAGTATAGTATGTGATTGTCTGATTCAAAGTGGCCCATGCTTGCCCATCTCAGTTTCTGAAGCTAAGAATGTCAATTTATATGAGGAAATTTGGAGTATAGCTATCTGACTGACTGACTGGAAGAGGTCCATCTATGTCCCTATTCCTAAGAAAGGCAATCTACTAGAATGTGAAAATTATCTAAGAATATCATTAATATCTCCTGCAAGCAAAATATTGTTGAAGATCCATCAAAAATATTTGGAACAGTACATTCACAGGGATCTACCCAAGGTTCAAGAAGGTTTTAGAAGAGGCCACAGCATTAGGGATGTATCATTGCTCATATAAGATGAACCCTGGCTGAAAGCAGAGAATATCAGAAGACTATCTATGTGTATTATTGACTAAGGGAGTTCTGGTGGCCTAGTGGCAAGAAGCTGTGCTGCAATCCCAAGAGCATGGGGTTCGAGGCCACTAGCTGCTTCACGGGAGAAGGATGGGCAATCTTTTCCCTGGTGATTAACTGCCTCTGAAAAAGTGCCGGAGGGTCAGCTTTAGGTTGGTTCTGACTTGATGGTACACAACAGCAACAGAAACCCATTATTGATTATGCAAAATCATTTGTGTAAATCATAACAGATTGTGGCTAACATTGAGAAGAATGGGGATTTCAGAACACTTAGCTCATATAGAATCTACATCTAGACCAAACAACTGCTGTCCTAACAGACCAAGAGAACACTGTATGGTTTAAAAGCAAGAAAGGTTTGTGTCAAGGTTGTGTCATTTCTTCATATTAATTAAATATGCATGGTGAGGAAATAATTCATGAAGCCAGACTCTATGAAGAAGAATGTGGCATCAGGATTTGAGGAAGAACCATCAACAACCTGCATTATATAACTTTGCTTGCTGAAAGTGAACAGGATATGAAATGTTTTTTTGCAGAAAGGGAAATCATGCTTAGAAAGATAGAGGATGATGGAAGGAGAGGAAGACCCACAACAAGATTGATTAACATGGTTACTTCAGCTGTGGGCTCTAGTGTGTCAGAGATTTTGAGGACAGAGCAGGACAAGACAGGGTTCAGGTCGGCTATTCATAGGATTGCTGTAAGTCTTACATGACTCATTGGCAGCTGACAAAAATATAGGATAAAAGGCAGCTATACTTACCACTATACCAGCAGCACTAAAAGATACCATGATTCTTACTAGAATAGCTGTGCTGTCTCATGGGCAGTGGCACCTACAAGGGAATCTTCTGGAGACTAGCTCCCTTCTATTAGTTGTTAGGACAATGAACCAGTGACTTTTGATGTCAACTGTTCATGGAGGAGTTATGGTGGTGCTAATGCCTTCACTGTAGCTTAAACTTATTTTATTACCACTGGTTCTTGATTATACGTTTCTTCCTGAAATGCTTGTGAAAGATTAAAATTAAAATAGTCCCTATAGTTTTCAGCTGAATTAAACTCAGGTTTCTATAGTTCTCAGCTAAGTTAAACTCAGGAATTTTTCCATTGTCCTGGGTAGAGCCCCACACCCAGTTGTATCCAGGGCAACAGTATTTCAAGAATGGCTAACTACAGGACAGGGCAAACAAACAGATGTTGTTTCTCAACTGATAACCCATGTGCCTTTGTTTCCAGACTGATAACCAATGTGTCTTGTGCTTTTCCACTGCCCTGGAGTTTGAACTCATTGTATGTTTAAGAATTTGTGAAACCACCCTATAGTTAATGTTCCAGGGAATAGCTAACCACAAAAGTTGGGCAAATATACTAATGACTTAAGATCTGTCTAACTGCTACATGTGCTACGTGACTGCCACATGTGCTACGTGCAAAAATGCTGTGTAAACCATGAGCGAACACTGAACCAATGAATTCAAACTGTGCTTTCATCACCCAATGAGAAGCTGATACCCAGTTGTATCCCCCTAAAGTGTATAAAAAAAGCCAACTTTGTTTGCTCAGGGTCGACACCTCTAACTCCTGCGAGAGATACGTGTCGGCCCGGAGCTCCGCAATAAACCTCTCCTCTTGCTGTTGCATCAAGCCAGTGTCTTGAAGTCTTGGGTCTTCGCCGTCTGCTCCGGACAGGACCATCGGTTCGAAGGCCAATTCTTTTGCTACAGTGACTTTGAGTATATTTTTCCCTTTCATGGATCATTCAAGATTTTGCCCATAGCATTCTTTGGTATTGCACTGGAGGCTTGAATTTGTTCTTCTGTTGAAACAGATTGAGAAATGCTGAGTAAGTTTTCCTTTTTGATTTTCTAACTACTGCTCTTTGCAAATTTTATTGTAATGCTGTCCTTTATTTTCTCATGTGACCCTTTGAAATCTGTTCAACTCTTTTATTCCACCATGTCTTCTCTTTGTTTTACCTTCTCAGTGTTCTAGTACAATTTTCAGGGTCTGTTCTGACATCCATTTTTGTCTTTTTTTTCTCTCTTTGTTGTTGTAATGACCTTTGCTTTCTTTTAGCATACTATCTTTGATGTAATTTCATAAGCTCCTCAAGTCATCTATCATTAGTGTTCGATATCTCAAATCCATTCTTGAGATAATTTTTAAGGTCAGGTGGGATAGACTTGTGGTCAAGTTCTTGCGGACTCGTTTTAAATTTTCTTCAGCTTCAATTTGAACTTAAACATGAGTAGTTAATGGTCTAATCTCCTGTCCTAGTTTTCACTGCTGATATTGAGCTTCTCCAACTAATATTCCACAAGTATAGCCAGTCTGATTCCAGTGAGGCCCATGAGATGAGGCCTGTGTATAGTCACAATTTATGTGTTTTTTTAAAAAAATATTGGCAATGAATAAATTATTGGTTATGAAAAATTCAGTCTTTCAATCTCCAATCTAATTTCTGTCACTTTATTTACTTTATCTGTATTATGCAGATGGTCCAACCTTGCTCTTTGAAAGTGAGGATGTCAGAAGTGCTAGCGACAGAAGATCAAAGACTATAGCCTTCAATATGGATTGTACCTCTACAGCAAATAAAAATCCTCCTCAGTGGGTTGATAGGCAACATCGTGTAGATGGAGAGAAGATTTAAGTTGTCAATAATTTCATCTTTCTTGAGCCCACAATTAACTCCCTTGGTACCAGCAGTCAAGAAATAATGCTAGTGAGTTTATGGAGAAACTGGAACCCCAGTCACTGAATCAATCTGTCTCATTGAGGGTCTTTCTCTCCTTCACTGCCCCTCCACACTCTGAAATCCCTCTCCAAGGAATGGTCCCTCTCTGCAATATGTCAGATGAAGCTTCAGAATCCTTGCCTCCAAGGAGCAGCCTGGTTTAACCCTCTCTAGGATGAACCTGTTCATTTTCTTAGCAGTCATGATATAATCAATACTCTTCTCCAACACCATAGCTCAAAGGCATCAATTCTCTTTCTATAATCCCTAGTCATTTTCCAGCTTTCTGATGCATAGCAAGTGATTGCAAAGACCATGGCTTTCTTGTCATATACTTTATTAATCTTTTTTTAAAAATTGGTTTACTTCCAAAAGTCATATACATTGTGTTTTATGCTATTTTTCATTGATGTATTTTTATACAATCATTCTCAAGCATCATGTATTATAAAATTAATCACCATTGGACCTTGCCCATCATTCCCCTGTATTTTCACCCAGATCATTCTCATTTACTTCCCTCCTTCTGTCCACCCAATAAACTGTGTAATCCTATGTTTTCACCCCTACCCATTCTCAGTCCTCCCCCTCCCTGAGTCTCCATACATGTTTTATTACTTATCTTTCTATTTTTACAATATTGCTCTTATGCAGTATATGTCCTTATGAGACTATGCTAGTTCACTCAGCATTAGCTCTCCAGACTCTCCCAAATTATGTAGTATATTTTGACATTGTTGCTCTTTAATGCTGCATTGTATTCCATTGTGTGAATGTACAATTTCTCAATCCATTCAATTGTGGTTGGACATTTGGGCTTTTTCCATGTTCTTGAGATGGTGAATAATGTTGCTATGAACATTGGTGTATAAATTTCCATTTGTGTCTCACTTCTAATTTCCTTATGTTCCTAATAGTGGAATAGCTAGATCATAGGGACTTTGTATATTCAACTTTTTGAGAAAGTGCCAAAATGTCTTCCAGAGTGGTTGCACCATTTTACAATCCCACCAACAGTGTATGAGAGTTCCCACCTCTCTACATTCTCTCCAACACTTTCTGCTGGATGCTCTACTAAACTTTGCCACTGTTACTGGGGTAAGCTGGTATCTCATTGTGGTTTTGATTTGCAACTTTTTAAATGCCTATGATATTGAGCATTTCTTCATGTGTCTTTTGGCCACCTACATATCTTCTTCTGTGAAAAGTCTTTTTGTGTATTTTGCCCATTTTGTAATTGAGTCTTTTTCTTTTTCTTCTGGAGGCCCAGGAGTATTCTGTAAAATTTTGTTATAAGACCCTGGTTTTAAGATGCTATTGTCAAATGTCTGTTCACAGTCAGTAGGCTTTTTTGCACCTTGTTGTAAAAAGTTTTTGATAATCACAGAGATTTAATCTTTAGGAAGTACCATTCATCAATTTTCTCTTCTCCAGATTGTGCATTTCTGGCTGTATTTGGCAGTGTCTTTATGACTTTGGGTATATTCTGTCCTATTTTTTAGTTGAGGTTACAATAGTTGGAAATGATTTTCATTGTAGACAAGAGAACTCCTCATTTCTCTTCATGTCTGAGTAATATTTAGTTGTATGTATGCACCACAGTTTCTTTACCCATTCACACGCATTCATTGCTCTGTCAAGTTGGAAGCAACTCACAACTGATCTTCCATTAGAATTTTGAGGCTATAACACGCATGGGAGGAGATTTCCCACCTTTCTCTCACAAACAGCTGGCAGATTAAAACAACTTCCAGAAAGGCATGACTTTTAGGTTAGTAGTACAATTTAACGTGGACTATGACACCAGTGTTCCCTTTTTCCCGTTACAATCATTCTAGTGTGAGTGAGGTGGTCTCGCTATGGTTTTATGTGCCTTTGTTGTTTTTGTTATGTGCTGTCAAATCCCCAGCAACTTATAGTGGTTCTATATACAGCAACTTTGAACCCTTCCCTGTCCTAAGCCAGTCTCACTAATTCCGACACACCAATCCCCATTGCCCCGGTTGTTGTTGTTGTTATGTGCTGTCGAATCGCTTCCAACTCATAGCAACCCTATCTACAACAGCCCTAAACTCTGCTCTGTCCTGTGCCAATCGCACTGTCTCTGACACTC
>NW_006399874.1:7738505-7743558 GCF_000299155.1 Elephantulus edwardii
GATTTTCGGAGTCTCTTCTGACATCCATTTTGGTCTTTGCTTCCTCTTCTGTCTTTGCAATGACCGTTTGTACTCTTCCTGGATGAGACTCTTGATATCCTCCCACAACTCATCTGGTCTTCGCTTATTAGTGTTCAAGGCCTCAAACCTGTTCCTGAGATGGTTCTGAATTCCCAGTGGGATGAAATCAAAGTCATATTTTGGTTGCTTTGGATTTGGTTTAATTTTCCTCAGCTTCAGCTTGAACTTGCATATGAGTAATTGGTCGTCTGTTCCACAATCAGTTCCTGGCCTAGTTTTCACAGCTAATATTGAGCTTCTCCAGCGGTTCTTTACACAGATGTAATCGATCTGATTCCTATGCATACTATCTGGTGAAATCCAAGTATATAACCTGTGTTTATGTCTCTTAAAAATGTATTTGCTATGAATAATTCATTGATTGTGCAAAATTCGATCATTCTCTCTCCAGTTGCATTTCTGTCACCGAGTCCCTGTTTTCCAACTACTGAATCTTCCTCTCATTATTATCAATGCATCTTGATTGCATGTTCGATCGATCTGCGATTGTAAAAGATGGTAAAAATCTTCTATATCCTCTTCCTTGGCTCTGGTTGTTGGTGCATATATCTGAATGATAGTGGTATCTTCCTTTCCTGCTTTGCATTCACCCTTCCAAGCATGATATACTTCTCTAAGGACAGTTTCTTCTGGCCACAAGCCCAAAGTGTGTGAGACAGAGCTTCAAAATCATAGCAGCCAAGAGGAAACTTAGTTTCACTTTCTCCAAGACAGACCTATTTACTTTTTTGGTGGTCTGTGGTATGTTCAAGACTTTTCTCCAGCACCACAATTTAAAAGCATCAATTCTTCTGTCATCCTTAGTCATTTTCCAACTCCCTGATTCATAGCAAGTAACTATGAAGACCATGGCCTGGATCAGGTGTATCTTGGGGTCTACACTGGCACAGTTGCTTCTCAGCACTCAGAAGAAGTCCCTGAGAGCAGATTTCCCCAGTGCAATTCATCTTTTAATTTCCTCAATGCTGGTGCCCAGAGTGTTGTTTATGGAGCTGAGTAAGCTGTAATTGTTAACAACCCCAGTCTCTTCTCCATCAAATGGCTAATGCTGAACATCTTTTCATGCTCATGGCTTTGATGTTTTTACAAAAAATATCTATTGTGTCAATCAAGTTTACTGTGGTTTTTTTTTTTTAAAGATCATTATTTAATACTTCTATGTATTGACAATTTGGGCTAGGCTAACTTCGATAGTTTACCTCAGATTTTACCTCTGCTTGCTCATGTGACTACAGTCATTTGGAAGATTGACTGGGAATTGATTGACCTCAAATGGGTTCATTCATAAGCCTGATGGTTGACTTGAGTGGAATGGTGACTGGGTCACATGTATTCAGATTGCAGGAGGACATCGTAGGCTTCTTCATAGAGTCCCCAAAGCCATGATGTTGTTGTTACGCACTGTTGAGTCACCTGCAACTCATAGTGACCCTATGTACAGCAGCTCTGAACCTGCCCTGTCCTGAACCAGTCTCATTAATTCTAACACACCAATCTCCATTGCCACATTTACTATATAAATTAATTTCAACTGGGATCTTCCTCTACTGTACTGTTCTTTTACCCTTCTGAGCATGATGTCCTTCTCTAAGGACTGGTCCCTCCTGGACACATGCTCAAGGTATGTGAGATAGAGCTTCAAAATCCTAGCCTCCAAGAAGAAACTTGGTTTCACCCTCTCCATGGCAAGCCTATTTGTTTTCTTAGCAGTCCGTGGTATATTAAAGACTCTTCTCCAACATCACAACTACAAGACATAAACCATAGGAAAGGGCAAACCCCAATGTACAAGTTTTCCCAAGGGTTTTATCATGTCTGCTGACAGCTCTTTAGGAAGTTTGATGGTGTAGTCCATAAGTATTTACCCTACCAACTCAAAGGCTGTACTTCTCTGGCAGTTTGAATATACCAGTCTCTCCACAGGAGAAAAATGATTGATCTCACTTATGATTTACAGTTTCAAAAACTTACTGTTGGGTCAGCTATGAGTTAGTTCTGACTTGACAGCAATTAGACAGAGAAATAATAGTCCTTTGGTCAAAGAATTCATATAACTAAGCCCAGATTCGATAGATTCTACTCTGCATAGAAACAGTTACAAACTACTGTCATTTAAAAAAAAAAAAACTCTGCATATCTATATCTATTTCAATAAATAAAGAATGTCAAGTGACATGAAGCTTGGACATGCTCTTTGTTTTGAATTTAAGGTTTAAAATATTTAAAACAAATTTTTAAAAGAAAGATACTGCTTTTTAATCAGCTTTTCAAGGTAAGAAAATCACTAAAATGCCAAAAACCTTGTGTGTTAATCATAGGAGACAACAGAAAGCCCCTAAATTTTAACATCAAATCACTCCCCAAAGTCGCGTTGTCCTTTCAAATGTTAAAATCTATAGAATATTAGAAAAGGAAGAAAGAATAAAAAAAAGAATACAGAATAAAATTATAGCTATAAATCTGTTCAAGTTACCTAACTTATTTGGAAGCTAATTATGACTGTGTGCAAAGCAAATGAAGTGAGAACTGAATTAATGGAGACCAGCTACCTCCTACAAGCTAATGAGGCATTCTTTTTACCAATAGTGCCTCAAATTGAAAAATTAAACATCTCAGTGGGGAGAGAAAAAAATAAAAGCTCAAGTTAAGAATGACATACAAGGCTAAAGAAGCTCTCAAAGGCAGCCTCTGGTCATTACAGTGTTTATTCTTCTATGATATGGAATATATAAGTAGCTGCTGTTTTAGGTGTCAACTCCAACTCATAGCTACACTGTGTAGCAAGGAATAAAAAAGTGCCCTTTTCCTGCACCGTCCTTATGAACCCCTGGAGTACTTAAAATTTCCATGTCTTTTGGTTTTTCTTTGCTTTAAATGAGAATTCATGGAGATGGTGGTCAGTTTTTAACTTGAGAGTTAATTCTGGGTAGAGTATAGTTCAAGTGTATTTCCATTTCTCAGGGTTAAGGGTTTAACTTTGGTGGGATGGCAGCATTATTTTTGCTCCTCAGCACCACCTTGGTGTGGTCAGAATGGATGATTTTTAGACATGTTCTTTTCACTTGTGAATTTGTTTATATGCAGAATAAAACAAACCAATAAAAATGTCTTAAAACTGACCTGTCTCACTGGTCTGTTAGAGACTGGTGGAACCTCTGAGACTATGGCCCTTTATGAAAACTCTATTGCTGTTGAGGCAGAACCAACTTAGAGCTGATGTTCCTTTGGGTTTCTGAGGCTCCTATGGAGGGAGATTGCTTTTCTTTCTTGCATGTAGCTGTGTGGTCATTGAGTTTACCACCACCACTCATTGTGGACTATATACCCTTTTCGTTAGATGCTGTCAAGTCAGATCCCATTCATAACTCAAACCCTCTAGTGGGTTTTCAGATGCTGTAAGTCACTCTGTAGATTTTCCTTCTTCCTCTGTAGAGCATTTGGTGGAGTTAACCACTTGCCTTGGATTGGCAGCACAACTTTTTAAAAAAATTTTATTAATTTTAATGAGCATATACAGAGATTTTGGATTTGCATTCATTCATTGTTGCACTTTTCTCCCTGCCCAGCCTCCCACCCAGTTTGCTCCTCTCTTTGAAAAGTAAAGGAAAAATTCTTTCATTGGTATACAATCCCCCCGCACCCCTCCCAGCGCCCCAGGTACACTCCATTATGCAACCTTACCACTAAGCCACCACCTTTCAAGCTTAGAACCAAACTCATTTGTGTGGCTCAACTTTCAGCCATTCATAGTTAATAAGGCAATTTCCATTCCGAAGTACAACCCTTTGAGTGAAAGAATGCTATATCCATGTGCATACCTGTTAATAGGACTATAATTCAAATATATGCACCAACAACTAAAGCTAAAGAGGGAGAGATTTAGTATTTCTACCAACTTCTGCAGTTTAAAATTGCCAAACATGCAATCTAGATACATTAATAATTATTGGTGTCTGAACACAAAAGTGGGAAACAATGAGGAAGGAATGGTATTCAGAAGGTGTGGACTTGGTGACAGATCTGAAGCTGGAGAGTGAACGATTGAATTTTGTGTGCTCAATGATTTATTAATAGTAAGCATCTGATAAAGAAAAAGAAAACCCAACCACAAATAGCAACTTTATACATGGACCTCATTTAGTGAATTGCATAGAAATCAGATTGACTATATTTGTGATAAGTATCATTGGAGAAGCACAGTGTCTGCAGTCAACTAGACCAGGTGCTTGATTGCGGATATCTTTTATTAAACCTTGATATAAAAAGCAAAAATAGCACACATGACACTAATTAAAAGTAACTTTACAATAAGCTGGGCATCAGTCCTCTGCATAAAAGAGTTTAATAGAAGAGATTTTATCCTGTAAAAAACAAGAAGACAACCAGGTACTGATTGTGGAACAGACCATTTATCATGCACAAGTTCAAACTGAAGTTGAAGAAAATAAAAACTTGTACATAGGAACCAAAATATGACCTTGAATATACCCCAGTTGAATTTAAGAATCAGCTGAAGAACAGATCTGAGGCATTAAACACCAATGGTCAAAGACAGAGGAATTGTGGGAGGACATCAAAGATATTATCTATGAAGAGAGCAAAAAGTCATTACAAAGAAAGAGGAGAAAAAGAAATCCAAAATGGATGTCAGAAGGGACTTTGAAAATTGTATTAGAGACAAAACAAAAAGGAGAGATGCCAAAGTGAAGGTGCTGAACAGAAGATTTCAAAAGGCAGCTTGAGATGATAAAACAAAATTATTTAAAAAAAAACATTATAATGAATGTGCAGGGAGCTGCGGCCAGAGATTATTCCAAGAACTGAAAAACGAATTCAAGCCTTGAGTTGCAATGCTGAGAGATGTTATGGGCACTATCCTGAATGATCCAGGAAGCATCCAAAAAGATGGAAGGAATATTCCTTCATTAGTACACTAATGAAGGAATTTTTTTTCTTCTTTTCTTCTCTCTTC
>NW_006399874.1:7745211-7748331 GCF_000299155.1 Elephantulus edwardii
TTCTTTTCGGTACAGTGACTCAGTATATTCCTTCCATCTTCTTTTAATACTTCCGGGATCATTTAACGTTCTGCCGAAAGCATCCTTGATTATTGATATTGATTTTTGTTGTTGTTGTTGTTTTGAAAAAAAAAGTAGATTACAAAAAATAAATTAAAAAAAGATGGAAGGAATAAACAAAGTCACTATACCAAAAAAGAATTGACACTGACGAATTTCAGGAAGTATCATAGGAACAACAGCCAATGGTGACTCAAGATGGAAGTCAAGCTGTAAATAAAACCTCAGAAATTGATGGAATACCAACTGACTTAAGTCAGCTCAGAGATGCAGTCCTGGATGTGCTCACCAGTTTATGCCAGGTATTAATACGGGAGGGAGGACAGCTACCTGGCTAACTTACAGGAAGAGATCCATATTTTTCACCATTCCCAAGAAAGGTGATTCAAAAGAACATGGAAATTATTGAACAGTATCATTACCATCTACTTTAAGCAAAATATTGTTAAAGATCATTAAAAAATGACTAGAACAGTACCTTGACAGGGAACTGCAAGTTCTTCTACCAACACTCAGAAAAACTTTGTCCTTTAAAGTTCTCTTGTCAAGTACATTAAATGAATCCCACACCAACTTTAGAATGAGTGTCACATATTTAGCTTGCATTATGTTCCCCTGTGGTTTGCATAGTAAAGGTGTGGCTATTAAACACAGCAAGCTCATTAACAAAGATACATTATTTTACATCTATTGAAAACCAGACTGACAAGATTGACTGTGGGCTATTCAGTTTTACATACTGTATATATCAAATGGCTTCTTAAATCATCTCAAGAGCTAGTCATAATTCCTTAATGGGAAAGAGTTTCATCTTCTGTGGACAGGAGTAATTGCTTCTTTACCTATCAAATTCCCATCCTACTACCGAGATTAAATTGAACTTTTGAGACAAGTTGCCCATAATAGACGTATCAGTAGCTGAGCTTTATTTTCAGTGTGTTCCCCCAACACTAGTCTGATACAACACAAGCATGCAGTATTTATGCCGTCATGGCGATGCATGATTAATAGTGTGAGCTGTTTGCTAATCTAGTGTTTCTAATCTCCTTTCTTTCCTGAAAAGGTTTTCTTGGCTATCTTACCCTGTTTCTCCTTATGTACTGAAGTTTGAGAAGTCACAATGGTAGATTACATTTGTAAATGCTGTAAAATGTCAACACTCATCCATGATATAATTATAAACACTCTTGGGGAGAGGAGATAAGTGAGAGAATATCATCGTGTTCCCCTATGCCTTGTGATAGATGCAAAGCCTGTGAGTCATCCACAAAGTAGACCTACAAAACATTATAATTAGCAGTTTAAAGCACTTACATTCACTAATTATTTAATCCAATCCCTTCCCTATGGAGAATATTTAATAATTTGCTGACCTTAACGTAAGAAGATTGTCTTGCTGAGCCTACCCTCACCACTACCCTAGTGTATGCCATGGGTTGTTTTGCTAGAGTAGATCCTCCCTCTGTGGCCAACAATAGACATAGTAGTTGTTTGATGAGCCGGAGGACCACAGATGCAGGCCTTATGTAGAGATAAGGGCCACTATAACATACCGTTTTAGGAAGGGAAACAATGTTGTCCTATTTCATTAGCTCCATGCAGTAATCAGCTTAGCCGCTACCACAGGAGACAAGAGTGAGGTTTTTCCTGTAATAAGTAAAGCTGTAAAATCAGCATCATTCATTTACATGCTGTGTTAAGAGTCATGAGCCCGCTAATTTCAGCTTCTCAAACTTTTCTAATACTGATTGAATGTGAGAAATTGCATCAGGCATTAACAAGGAAGGAGGAAGTCAATGCCTTCAGAGCAGACCTGAGTTCACAGAGACTGTTTGTATGAGCTGGCACATGCAGATTGGAGTCCTCGGATGATACAAACGATAGAGACCCTGTGAACAATTAACACACTTAGATGTTATCCACAAGGTTGAAGGTTCTGTCCACACAAAGACATTATGAAATAAAAGCTTAGCAGTCTCTGAAAAATCAGCCATTGATAACTCTATGGAGCACAAACCTATTCCTATAGAATCAACTCACAGCAATCAGACAGTTGTAAAGTAATGTAAAAGTTGAAGTGAATTGGAAATCCATTCCAAAACAACTAATGTACCAGAAAGAGTGGGTAAAAGGAAAGAAAAGTCATCATTATAAACAGAAGTGGAAATTTCTTAAATCTCTTCTGCATGCTTGCCTAGAATATCCACCACTTTTTATTCAGTTGTAAATTTTGAAAGCGAAAGATTAGTAGTAAGTAGTCAGGACAAGCAGCATTACCAACGCTCCTCCTATGTAAAGTTTTTAGAAATGGCTAAGAGAGAAATGAAGGAGCATTGTTTAAAAATTAATAAATACACAGCAAGCAACAAATGCTGGTTAGGTTGTGGAGAAACTGGAACCCTTATTCACTGTTGGTGGGAGTGTAAAATGGTGCAACCACTGTGGAAGGGGGTATAGCGCTTTCTCAAAAAGTTGCAAATAGAAATACCATTTGATCCAGCAATTCCACTACTGGGAATATACCCCAAAGAAACCATAACTGCCACCCAAGCAGATATATGCACACCCATGTTTACTGCAGCTTTGTTCACAATAGCAAAGAGCTGGAAACAATCCAAGTGCCCATCAACAAACGAATGGATAGAGAAGCTCTGGTATATTCACACAATGGAATACTATGCTGCATTGAAAAAACAAGGAACTCATGAAATATTATTCAAAATGGATGAACCTGGAGGACATTATGCTGAGTGAAATACCTCAGTCACAAAAGCACAAATAGTGCATAGTACCACCGTTGTAAAACGGAACTGACCTCGGGGTCGAGGGGAGACTGAGAAAGATGGGATCAATAACGTATACTGCATTGAAACAGATGAGGGAAAGAACTATTTAAAAGGGATATTTGATTAAGTATTATTGTCATGACAGGAGTCCAGAACGAAGGCTGCGTAGTGGAGTGGACTTCAGGGGGTGGGATTGTATAAAAATGAAAGAATTTTTCTTTTACTTTTCAAAGAGAAGAGTGAACTGGGGTTGGAGGCAGGCAGGGAGAAAAGT
>NW_006399874.1:7748476-7755050 GCF_000299155.1 Elephantulus edwardii
CCTCTCCTTGAAAAGCAAAAGAAAAACTCCCTCATTGATGAAGTTTATTTGACATGTCTGAGAACACTCTCTTTGCTGTGGAGTTCAGACTGACTCAGTTCTGACCCTCTCCTGGTTTTACCAGGCTGTAAATAGCATGAGAGCAGATTGTCTATCTTTTCCCAGTGGAGTCGCTGGTTCATTCCAACTGTCAGAAAGGTTTCTAGGTGCAACTTTTTCCAGTCTCTTCTTTCAGAGCTTGGGAATTATACACAGGTATAGAGAAAAACAGATAAATTCAGATTTTCAGAATGGTAAATCCTTGTGCATCACACTATACAATGTAATCCTTGATTTCATCAACAAGAATAAACAACAAATTGAAGACATCTGCTGCGTCTTGTGTTTCAGTCATGGCTGCGCACTCAGACTTCGCGATGGCCTTAGGAGGCTGATAAGAGGATGGGAGTAAGACCACAGAGACCAGTCTGGGTCATCCCAGAAGAATGGAAACCTGAGGAAATAGAAGAAATGCAGAGTAGAGGAGTCAAAATTGTAAAATGCGGGCCCTGCTACAAATTTAAATGAAAGCTAGCTCCTGAAAACATGTCCAATGTATGCGAGACAGATTCAAAATCCTTAAACAACTTGGTTTTGCACTCTTCAAAACAGACCTGTTTGTTCTCTTGGCAGTCCGTAGTATGTTCAATAATCTTCTCCAGTACCACAACTCAAAGGCATCCATTCTTCCCCTGTCATCCTTAATCACTGTCCAGATCTCTAATGCATAGCAAATAACTACAAAGATCATGGCCTGAATCAGGCACACCTTAGTCTCCAGACCAACATTATTGCTTTTCAACACCCTGGAAAGGTCCCTGACAGTAGACTTTCCCAGTGCAACTCGTCTTTTGATTTCCTCATTGCTGGTGCCAAGAGTATTAATTGTGGACCTGGGCAAGATGAAATTGTTAACAATCTCAGTCTCTTCTCCTTTTATTATGATGCTGCCAATTGGCTCAGTGGTGAGAATCTTTGTTTTCTTTATGTGGAGATGCAATCTATATGAAAGACTACAAGGCTAACCTTCTGCAGCAAATGCCTCGGGTCCTCCTCAGTATCAGTAAAGAAAGTTGGGCCATGGGCATAGAACAGGTTATTGACGAGTCTTCCTCCAGTCCTGATGGCATATTTCTCCTCATAATGCCCAGTTTCCCAAATAATTTTTTCTGTATATATATTGAAAAGGTGTGGGGAAAAGACACATTCTTCACATATCCTTTCTTAATTTTGAACCATGCAATGTTTCCTTGCTCTTGAACCAAGCACTGTTTCCTTGCTCTGTTCTTATCACTGCTTCCTGGCCTAAGTATAAGTTTTGCATGAACATAATAAAATGTTCTGGGACTCTCATTCTTCTTGAGGTTAGCCACAATTTGTTGTGATCTACACAGTCAATTGTCCTTGCATAGTGAATAAAACACAAATAGGCATTTCTCTGGTAAGCTCTGCTTTCAGCCAAGATTCATCTGACACTGGCAATGATGTCCTTAATGCCATAGTCTTTTATAAATCCAGCTTGCATTTCTGGCAGTTCTCTGTTCATGTACTGTTCCAGTAGTTTTGGATAGTCTTCAGCAAGATTTTGCTTGCATGTGAGATTGTTCTAAAATAGACACTCTGTTGGATCACTGTGGGTTTTTTTTTGTTGTTGTTTTTTTTTTGTTTGTTTTGTTTTGATCACTGTTTTTGAGAATGAAAAGAAATAATGAATCTCTTCTAGTCAGCTGGTTAGGTAGATGTCTTCCAGATTTCTTGACCCAGTCTGGTAAGTATGTCCAAGGCAGCATTTATCTGCTAAAATATGTATTCTATACATTTCTGGGGCCTTATATTTTGCCACTTTTTTCAGAGCAACTTTTCCTCCTCCATCACCATTGTTTCTTGATCATTTGCTGTTTCATGAAATTGTTCTGTGTAACCCAATTCTTACATACCGTTTTCAGAGGCCTGCTATTTCAGAAGTGGATGGCCAGTTCTTCTTCCTAGTCTGTCTTAATCTGAATGTTCAGATTTAGAAGAGTATCTGACAGACAAGCAATTTATAGAACAGTGAAAGATAAATCCCTCATTGTGCAGTTAACTATTAGTTACAGTGTTGTCTCTGCCCTTGGCCCAGTGTCTTGACACACTTATTTCCCAGCTCCACCTTCCACCAGGATACCCCTTCACTTCTACCGAATCCCTTCAGCATTTATCTTCCATTGTCCAACCCTTGATCTGACAGTTGTGTCTGAAGCTTTCTTGGCTTCTGTGATTCCAAACATGTCAGCTGCTGACAATTTCTTATGCTGTGACAAGTGTCTCTTAAGTTTAGTGGTAATGTCTATGAAGGGAGGGTGATGTGTCTGTAGAACTGGTGTATAGATTGTATTTTTTCTTCTTGGCCCAAGGGCCTGAATGATCTTGGTGCAGCCTAGGCCTTTTGTACCTGTGGGAGTGGCAAAATTTTTCCTGAAGTCACTTCTCTATTGGCTGGACCCCGGTTCTGCCTGCTCCAGGCTGCTCCTTAGAGGCAAGGATTTTGGGGCTTCATCTGACATACTTTGGACATATTATAAGGGGGACAGGTCCTTGGAGAGGGACATCATGCTTGGGAGGGGGGAGGGATGGCGCAGGAGGGGAAGACCCTCTTTGAGGTGGATTGATTCAGTGACTGGGGTAATTGGGATGAGGGTGTCAGAGGCAGTGCGATTGGCACAGGACAGAGCAGGGTTTAGGGCCGTTGTACATAGGGTCACTGTGAGTCGCAAGTGACTCGATGGCACATAACAACAATAACAACAAGAAACCAATTCTTGTTGGTAGTGACTTTGGGTACTCCTTCCATAGTCTTGATGATTCCTGGATCATTCAATATCCTGCCTATAGCATCTTTCAGTATTGAGAGTTGAGATGTGAATTTGTTTTTCAGTTCTTTTAGTTTAAGAAATGCCAAATGAAGTTTCTACCTTTGGATTTTCTGACTCCAGATCTTTGCACATTTTGTTATGATACTTTTCTTTATCTTCCTGAACTACCCTTTGGAATCTTCTTTTCAGCTCCTTAACTGCCTAATTTCTTCCCTTTGCTTTGGCTTCTCAGTAGTACAATATTCAGAGTCTCTTCTGACATCCGCCTTGGTCTTTCCTTCCTCCTCTGTCTTTGTAATGTCCTTTTACATTCTTCATAGATGATATTCTTGATATCATCCCACAGCATGCAAATCAATCTTAAACATAAGAAATTGATAGATAAGTGTTATACCTCTAACAACAAACTGTAAATAAAGCCAAACATACAAATACAGTAGCACAGGAACACTTTTACTAGCCCCAGCTGAATCTCATGGTGGTGAGCCAGAATCTGGTCACAGCTGTGGGCATTTGGCAGATAGAGTGGTTCAGCCGGGTTTTTGGTGCTGGTACTTGACACAAGATCAAAAGACCTCCAGACCGGAGGGTCCAGCTGGACCTATCCACAGAGAAACTGCTTTCCTAGATGCCTACAGCAATCCTCTCCAGGCCTAGTCTGGTTGGTTATGTTGTTAGGTGCCATTGAATACCCGATCGGAACACTGCCCTGTTCTGTTGCATCCTCACAATCTCTGACACACTCAAGCATATTGCTGCAGTCACCATGTCAACACACTTGTTTGAGGGTCTTCCTGCCTTTTTCTCTCCCTCCACCTTTACAAGCATGATGTTCCTCTCCAAGGAATAATCTCTCCTAGCAACATATCCAAAGTATGTTAGACAGAGCTTCATCATCTTTGCCTACAAGGAGAACTCTGGCTGCACCTTCCCCAAGACATATCTATTTGCTTTTCTGGTAGTCCATGGAATCTTTAGCACTATTCTCCAGTACCACGGTTTGAAGGCATCAATTCTTCTCTGTCATCCTTATTTATTGTTCAGCTCTCAGATGCATGGCAAGTGACTAAAAAGACCATGGCCTTAATCAAGCACACTTTGTCCTCAAACTGGCATCGTTACTCCTGAATACTCTGGAGGGGTCCCTGGCTGCAGACTTGCCAATGCAATATAATGTCTCCTGATCTCTCGACTGTTGGTACCAATTGTTTGATTGTTTCATCTTCTACTCCCATTCTAAGAAAAAAAAATGAGTAAGATAAGAATATGTTTGTGCATGGGTGAGAAGGATGGACAATGTCTTTCCATGTGATTAACTGCCTCTGAAAACCCTTTTGAGGGTCAGCTGTGGGTCAGTTCTGAATCTATATAGTGTACCACAACAGGGGTGAGTGAGAGAAAAAGGTAGATAAAAAAGGGAGAAAAGAAAAGATACAGAAAACTATTGAGAAGAATACTACCTTTACTTCTTATTAATATATCTCCCCTGGAGCCAGCTTTATGTGCTGAAATGCAATATGGACATCAAATATTGACTGTGAACAAAAAGGCTTTGCTTGAGTAAAGGACAATGTTTCCATCCAAGGAACAGATAATCCTAATGATGAACTACTGACCCCTTACGTTCATGTCTGTGGCTGGACTTCATGCTCTGAGTCTTCTAATTCAGAAAAACCTATCACTTTATACAGTAAGCAGCTCTCATGAAAGGTATGGAGCAATATTTTTGGTGTGCAGGAGTAGAGTTGTGTATTGCTTCTTGACATCTTCTTTCCTAAGGAACATTTTAATATTGATTATCATTATTGTATTTTATCTATCATGTTCCAGCAAGGGAGACAACCTTTAAAATCAATTTACACTCTTTAGTTCTTCATAAAGATTTTTATTTACAGTAATATGCCTCAGATTTTTGGCACACACTCCCGTTTATTGAAAGGCCAATCTGAATCTATTATTTTATGACCATAAGTGGTTTCATTTCCCTGAAGTGGAATGCCGCTTGCTTTAAATGTAGGGTTGAGCACACAAGGTACTTAGAAAATTTAATTTAAAAGCCTTAGGTAAATGGTCTCTGGAATGAGCTATTTGTATTCCTGAAGTGTCATTAAAGACAACCTGTCATAAGTTCATCCAATATCTCATATTATATCATAAGTTTCATTAAATATTCATAAGAAACTGATGAGCACTGCTAATGTCACTTCCCTTTCAAAAGTGTACCTAAGCCACAAGCAAAGTTTTCTTCTTGAGAAAACTTGCTTCAAAGTAGATTGTCTATCAGTGTCCATCATTAAAGCCAGGCCTTTTTATGAACCTCAATGTGTGAATAACAGAAGAATTCTCTTGTTAATGACCTTGGCCTATCCTGTTTAATATTTAGTCACTGACAATGGAGCTAATAGTAAAGTAATTCAAGAAGGTGTGGCCTCGCTCTTCTAAAGATGCTCACCAGAGAATTGAACTTAATGATTGGTTCATTGAGCAACTTTTAAAATTTTCTTCTTATAGATTCCACATTTTACTTCTTAGAGTTCTAAGCCTGCCTAGAACACCAATAAATCATTTGACAAGTGAGTTGATGTGATTCTGATTCAATTCCTAAATCGTATCATCCTCCCATCCCTGTCTGTATTATTATTATTTGTTGAGCTCTGGTAGTTTAGAAGTAAGGAGTTACACTGCCAACCCAAAGGTATGTAATGTGAATCCACCAGCTGCTCCTTTTGAGAAAGATTGGCAGTATCCTTTCTGATGTGATTTGCTTCTTCTGAAACCTCTGGAGGGCCAACTGAATAAGTTCTGACTTGATGACTTGATGATGTATAACATGAACAAAAATATTACTTATTAGGCTTCTTTGAATCGGAACATCCTTAAACAATTGGCCCCTTTCTGTTTTTATTTTTTTGTGTGTGATTTGAGTGAAAGTTTACAAAATATATTGTTTTGATCCCACATTGTCTCTTCACCCATCTTAGTAAATGTTCATTGTCTATAAATAATTTTCTACTCCCTTCCTTCCCATCCCTACTAATCATATTAGATTGCTTCTCTCTGTGTTTACAACTATATATAGCTTTTTATAATAGTGACCTTATGGGAATTGGTTTTGTTTTGTTGATTCTGTTCATGGGGACAGTTCCCCTTTGTGAAGTTTATAAAAGTCAGATATGGCTGTCTCCACTTAGCCTTTGCTTTTTTTATACTACATTTCCTTCAAAACATGAAAGAGATAAAATAAACATAGCTTAGACATTAATTTATTGGTGCTCTGGATGTGAGAGGATATTAAATCTGGGAATTTGACTGTATCAAAGAGAGCAACATGGGGCTAATTAAGGAAGAAATTTCTCCAGACAATTTGATGTGTCGACCCAGGAAACAACTTACTTGTTCATGGCTATGAAAAAAACTTATGTCCACAAGAAGATTGACTATTTGGGAGTTAGTGTACGGATTCTATGGACTTATCAATGAAATTCTGTGCAAAAGAATTATAAGGGGAAGGCAATGATTACCTCATAGTTATGGATGTTCCTAGCAAATAAGACCAATTTGTCTTTTTGCTGTTGAAGCAGTAATAGCAGTAATTATATATCTAATAGAATACAGTAAAATATATTTTTTTAAAAAAATATTGATGGGGTGGAAATGAGTTCTTTTTAAAAATCAATTTAGAC
>NW_006399874.1:7757889-7758971 GCF_000299155.1 Elephantulus edwardii
TTAAGGAAAGTAGGAAAGTCTTGGGAAATTTAATGTAAAATCAAAAGGGAAGAAAACAGCCAGGACTTATAAAAAAGAGTGGAGACAGTGTGGGAATGGGCTTGACTGATCTCCACCAATTCCACAAGTGGGAGCTGTGCTCATCAAGCGTGTCCACAATACACAACCGATTCTCATGAGGTCAGACCTGTCCCTCACTCAGGCTCTTACACCTACTCTACTAATTCCAACACCAGTCCTACTACAATACTGTTGTTGTGTGCTGTTGAGTCCAAACCAACTCATAGCTGACCCTCTGGTAGGTTTTAAGGGGCTGTAAATTTTATGGGCGGAGCTTGCTCATCTTTCTCCGGAGGTGTAACTTGTAGATTTTAACCAGAGGCCTTTGAGCTAGCAGTGCAACTCTTTAACCTCTGCTGTGGTTTGTTTTGTACCATCGAATCAGAATATACCCAGAGCATACCCTCCAGTAGGTTTGCAGAGGCAGTAAATCGCACAGGATGAGACGACCTAACTTTCTCCCGCTGAGCAGCTGGAGGGTTTAAACTGAGTGCCTTTGCATTGACACTGCCATTCCTTCCCAGTAAGCCACCAGAGCTCCCTTATCCACTAGAACTGCATCTGAAATCTATTAGATTAGATAGATTTCATGAAATGATTCTCATAATTTATGGAGTTTATTAGGCAAGTCAACAGGGAGTTGTTGTGGCCTCCTAAGAAGTTGCACTGCCAACTCAAAGGCACGTAGTTCAAATACACCAGTGCACGAGTGGAGAAAGATGAACAATCATCTCCCCTGAAATTTATAGCATCTGAAAATCCGCTGAAGGGTCAGCCATGAGTTAGTTCTGACTCAATGTCATGTAACAACAGGAAGCAATTTCTCAATCAGGACTGATTATTTTTTTTCTTTTATTGGGAAAATCATATTGGGGGTACAAGGAGGTGAGGTTTGGGGGTAGAAGGGTGAGGATGGGCAGGTATGCAGTTGCAGAGCTTCACAGTTTGGTCAGTGAGGGGAGCAGGTGAAGGAAATGATGAGGGTCCAGTGGGGACCAGATGCTACAGAGGAATGGCAAGCA
>NW_006399874.1:7761296-7762671 GCF_000299155.1 Elephantulus edwardii
GTCATCAGACTCACAGTGACTTTCAGCAATCCATTGTATAGGTAATCATCTTCTTTGGCCTGTCCAAGGAAACCCATACCTGTAGATGGTGGGCATGCATCCCATCCCCCACCTCCTAGGCAGGCGGACAGCGGGGTTCCCCTCTCCAGCGCGGGTGGCTGGCAGGGGGTGTGCGGCTCCCCCCAGCACCGGTGGCCATTGGGGGCCTGCCCCCCACCCCGCCGCATGGGCACTTGGCGGGTGCATGGCCCCTCTTGTGTGGGCGGCCGGTGGGTGCCCACTTCCCCAACTGCCACCATCCGGGCTCCAAGAATTCTCTCCAGAACAAGTCCACCTTGTGGCAGTGTGGTGGCTTCACTGTATCAGTCTTGAAGAGGGCCAGTGCCCAGCATCCATCCTGGTTGAGGGAATCCATTCGTTCTGGCTGTGGAAGCCTCATGGAGCTGCAGCGGCTGTGCGGCACAGCGCGGGCTCTGCGGGAGTGGGTTGGGAGTCACGAGACTCATCCATTCCTCCTTGGGAATTCTTGAATTCCTGTTGTTGGGCCTCGATCTTCACTGAGGGCCGGTCATCAACTGTTTAAGTGTTCAATTATCAATAAGCCAAAGTCTGTAGAAGGCCATAAAGGCCCAGCTTTAAGTGGTTCGCTACTACCGCAGCTCACCACGCTGTCTCTGCCTCTGCCACCATCTTGGATCCCCCAGGACTGATTATTAATCATGTTCATAGGCTCTTCAGCCTTTAGCCTTGCAGTTTTAAGCCAGTGTCACAAAACTTTCTTAGTCTTGCCAGTTAAAGCATCTCCCCCTCCGCTCATTTCTGTAGCAATCTGAGCAAAGGCTCTTGGCTCTGGTTCTGTGGGGCAGCCAACTAAAGTTAGCTCTGTCTAGTGTCCAGTTATCTGCTATGGATGGATGTTGGTGCTTTCCTGAATGTCTCGTTATGACTGGCATAGGAATCTCAGGACTTGAAAACTACAAACTACATTCTCTACTTCTACTTCCTTGCTTCTAGGGAGATTTCTAGTTTGTGGTACAAAATGAGAGCTTGAGTGGGTTCTCCATTTACAGTCTTGTGTTCTGTTTTAGGTAATGGTGACAAACGTTTTTTCCTTTATGGATTATTATGTAATTAATTATATATGATCCTAACAACATTAGTTAAAATATTTATCTGAAATATCTGGAACAAACTGATGTGACTATTAAGTAGGTGGATACAATTGGATATATATATATATTCCTATTCTAAGATTTATGTTATTATTCAGAAAAATATTTCTTCATTGTAAATGTTGTTGTTGTTATGTGCCGTCGAGTCGTTTCCGACTCATAGCGACCCTATGCACAACAGCCCTAAACCCTGCTCTATCCTG
>NW_006399874.1:7764611-7766233 GCF_000299155.1 Elephantulus edwardii
ATTCTGAAATTCAGGTGGTATGAAATCAAAGTCATATTTTGGCTCCTGTGGATTTGGTTTAATTTTTCTCAGCTTCAGCTTGAACTTGCATATGAGTCAGTCAAATAATTGTAAATAGGTCCAGTATATTGGTATTTTTCTCATGAATGTATTAGTCATAGTCAGATTTTTGTACATATAGGGAGCTCTAGTCTGTCGGGTGTTTCACTGCTCACTCAAAGGCTTTGCCTCTGGCAGATTAAATCTACCAGTGGCTTTGCTGGATAAAAGATCAAAAGACTTCTCCTATGGTAGTTAGAACCTTGCAAACCCTTTGGAAGGCTAGATGTGAGTCAGTTCTGACTTGACAATAATGAAGTTTTATTGTGTTGGTGGTCTAGTGGGAAGAAGCTGCACTGCAGTTCCAAAGGCACATGGTTCAAGGCTACCAGAAGCTCCATGAAAGTAGGTGGGGCAATCTCCTCCCATGTGATTAACTGCCTCTGAAAACCCACTCGAGGGTCAGCTATAGGTCGGTTCTGACTCTAGGGTATGCAACAACACATTATATGTAAAAAGACGGAATACAATGTAGTGGTCACTATAGTGGAATATAACCAACTCTTCTGGATCTTGTAAATTCATTTACTTATTCTTCAGTTTTCCTTTCTATTAGATCAGAGCAATTTTGGAATCTATCTCATAGTGTTGCACATTCCACATTCTAATTATTAATGGATTTTTCCCTCATTTTAAATCTTGCCACTCACTAAATGAAGGTCCTTCATTAGGTGAAATCTTCACTCTACCAGCGTCATTTTGGTAGACTGTACTTTGAACAATCAGCTCTTCCCACTTTGTATGTTGAATGCCTCTCAAGCTGAGGAACGTATCTTTCAGCACTACAGTGAACATTATTCTGGTTCTTTTTATAGAGTTTTCAAAAGCCCATTATTTCAGAGATAGATGGCCAGTTCTGCTTCTCAGTCTCTCTTAGTGCGCAAACTCATCTCCACATCTGCCCGGTTGGGTGACCCTGACAGTATTTGAAATACCAATACCAGTGATGTAACTTCCAGTATCATTCCAGTCTATTTTTGCACATGTGCAACAGTATAACAAACTTACAGCTGGAAGTTGTCAAGAATGAATAGAAATGCATGAAGCTATCCTAGGGATTGCTGCTGTTGTTAGATACCATCAAATTGACTATGACTAATGGTGACCCTAAAAACGAGAGATCTGAACTTTGCCCTGTGCTGCATTGCCCACACAATTGCTGATGGGCTCCAGAGCACTGTTACAGTCACTGTGTCAATCCCTCCCTCTTGGTGAGGGTCTTCCACTTCTCTGACCCTCTTCCACCTTTCACAGCATGACATCTTTTTCCAAGCACTGGCCTCTCTTGATAACATACCCAAACTATGGAACTGAAATGAACTGGCATTGGTCCTGTTAATTCAGACAATCATATGATCAAGTGTGATGAAATGATAAATTGAAGAGTACTGGTGGTTAATTCATGCTCAAAAACCTTTCAAGACATGTTCTGAAATACAGTCCTCTTAGTAACACTATGGTTGACATAGGAAACTATTAACAGCCTCCTTGCTATGTGCTGTCAAGTCACCTGTGACTCATAG
>NW_006399874.1:7767497-7778885 GCF_000299155.1 Elephantulus edwardii
TGTGTGTGTGTGTGTGTGTTACCTACTTGTATTTTCATTTTGAGTATTGTTAGAGATTTTCCCACTTTTGTGTATCTTGAGTGTGTCAGAAATTATGAGGATGGCACAGGATAGAGCAGGCTCCATGTCTATATTGTTCAGAGGGTTACTATGAGTCATATTCAACTCACTGGCATCTAACAACAACATCGTTTTGTTATTGTTAGTCAATATTGTAAATGCTTCATTATCAATTGTATTTAGTTCCCTGGGGAGATGCATTAGTCCAACATTGCTGCTGTGGTCCAGGGCAACCTGAAACATTGACAGAGGTTTTCCATGTCTGAGATGCTCTCTGCATCTTTGAGTACACAGGTGACTTGATGAGTTCTGGAGGAAAATTGAAACCATGGAGTAGCAAAGCATTGCCTAATGGCATTTTGTTGTGTTTTGAAGGAATATCTCTTTGAGTCATCATTCAGCTAAACCGATATGGAAGCTTTGGAGTTCTTTGAAAAGTATAAAAGTATATTTCACATGATATTTCAGTGAATTTTGGAATTAAAAAGCTTTATTTCCCAATATACAAGTAAACTAATTCCAGTGCTTATTTTACTAACTGAGAGAGGTAGTAAGAGGGGTGGGTTTTTTTTTTCAATTTATTGGAATATTTATTATATATTTATTGGAATATTTATGATATAATAATAACTACAATGACAGCAAATGTACGGTTCATTGGCAATTATAATTGTAAACTGAACCTGCTTCTTTAGAAGCAAATTAGTATTATGTGTAATTTTATTTTTTAAAAAATTTCTATCATTTTTTTTCCTCAGATATTGGAATGTTCCCTGTGAAAAAGCCAGAAATTTAAATGTGTTAGTGAGATTCTTAGATGAATTTTGATGAATCAAGAGTTTGCTTTTGATAAGATAAATTTCATTTTTTGAGCTCCACCCACAGAAAAAGAAGAGATGAGTTGATACACACATTGACAATAATAAATTGTGTTCTAAAACACCTGAAGCTTCATAAGATTTTTGAAAACTTTCTGCAAGACTTTGGGGGGATTATTTAATTACATGTCTTGATTCTTATGCATCTAGGACTCTCCACATACAGACAGTTTCTATGTCTTTATCATGATAAGATCCTCATTGACAATTCTCCTCACTTTGGAGTCTGGCATAATTCAACATTTAGCTTATTATTGCTTCTTTTTTAAAAAAGGACTTGCTTTACAGGCACAATTTCCTTGTAGCTTAATGACATCTTACTACTCCTAGAATTTCTAAGTAATGTGATGTACTGGATACTTTTTAATATATAAGGAACAGAACAAATACATGCAGATGACTTAAACTTTAGCTCTGAGAACATTATGTTTATTCTGTCTTAAATATTGTAAAATTACTTATAAGATAATACTAAGGATACTGTAGCTAATGTTAGATGGATCTTGGCTGACACCAGGAAGTACCAGAAGAATGTCTGTGTTTCATTGATTACGCAAAGGCGTTTGTGTGGATTACAGCAAACTGACTAACTCTGAGAAGAATGGGAATCCCAGAAAACTTGATCATGCTAATGCAAAATCTATACTTGGACCAGGAAGAAGTCACAACAGAGCAAGGAAACACTGCAGGGTTCAAAATTGGGAAGGGCGTACGCCAGGAATGCATCCTATCTCCAGAGGTTTTCAACCTATATGTAGAACAGATATTCTGGGAGGCTGGTATATGAGGAGAAGTGTGGCATCAGGATTGGAGGAAGATACATTAACAATCTGTGTTATGCAGATGACACAACCCTGCTTGCTGAATGTGAGGAGGACCTGAAGAGCTTGCTGCAGAGGGTCAAGGCCTGCAGCCTTCAATATGGATTGAGGCTCAATATCCAGAAGGCAAATATTCTCATCACTGGGCCAATTGGCAGCATCAGGATGGATGGTGGAAAGACTGAGATAGTTCGCAGCTTTGGTTTGTTTGGCTCCGTAGTCAACACTCTTGGCACCAGCAGCCAGGAAATTGCAATGGGAAATCTACTGTTAAGGACCTCTCCAAAGTACTGAAGAGCAATGGTGCCACTCTGTAGACTAAGGTGTCCCTGATACAGGCCATGGTCTTTGCAATCACTTGCTATGCATCAGAAAGCTGGATAATGACTAGGAAGGATAGAAGGAGTATTGATGCGTTTGAGCTGTGGTGTTGGGAAAGAGTATTGAATATACCATGGACTTCTAAGAAAACGAACAAGATCATCCTAAAGAGGGTTAAATCGGGCTGCTCCTTGGAGTCAAGGATTCTGAAGCTTCATCTGACATACTTTAGACATGTTGCAAGGAGGGATCGGTTCTTGGAGAAAGATGTCATGCCTGGGAGGGTGGAGGGACAGCACAGGAGAGGAAGACCCTCTATGAGGTGGACTGATTCAGTGACCGGAGTTGTGGGTGTGTGTGTGTTGGAGACAGTGAGGTTAGCACAGGATAGAACAGGGTTTAGGCCCGTTGTACATAGGATTGCTATGAGTCTCAGGTGACTCGACCTGAGGTAACAGCAACAAAGTTCTTTCAAAACACAAACTCAGTGACCATCATCTAATATGTTGAAAAACGTGAGGAGCTATGACTTCACTATTATTTACCATTTTTCAAAATAGTTAAGCAAGTTCTCCTAGTTGACAAGTTGAAAGATTGAATTTAATAGCACATATTTTGGGAAACAATTTTATTACCTTCCTCATTGTCTTTAGACACAAGTCTCCATCTTATGCTGCTAAATAAGATGTGTGGCTAATTTCTTAGCTTTTTCATTCACCTTAAAATTGAAAAGTTTTCTTTTCAATTAGTAATAATTCATGTTTGTGCAAGATTAAGATTTGATTTTATGTACAATTTAAAACTTCTTCCTTCTTACTCAAACTGGTAACCCCATCTCAGCTTTGATGAAACCCAGATTCCATAACCTGTAGCCTGTGGGATTGTGGGAGTATTAATTATTTTCCCAATATTGTGTTTCTTCTCCCCCTCTCGCTGTTTTTATGTTTTGCCTCTGGCTCAGTCTGGGGAAACAGTGTTACTTTGAACCATCAGGTCTTCTAATAATTCTAACACCAATCCTATTGCCTTGCTATAGTTGTGTTCTGTCAAGTCAGGACTGACTCACAGCTGATCCTCCAGCGGGTTTTCAGAGACAGTAAATCACACAGAAGGAGGTTCGTCTCTGCTGAATATTTGGTGGGTTCAAACCACATGTCTTTGGGTTGGCAACACAATTCCTTACCAACATGTCACCTGAGCTCCAAAAAATTGTAAGAAAAAACAAGAACTTATTTAATTGCTGCCATTATTATTTGACATTGGAGCTTTTAATGTGGCACATGTTTAAATGGTTTGGTAGCCTTTGTAGAATTCTTCATATCACCATCCCTCCAACCTACTCCAGGGTCCTCTAACTTGTTTCCAAGGACGATGAAATACTCATAGATTGACTCAGGCAGGTAGGTATCTAAATAGTCAAATGAAAGTTGCAAATGTTAATTTTGCTTGGATTCACAATGAATACCCATGGAAGCCACAATTAAGAAATCAAAAGATGTATTGTGATGGCAAATCTCCCTAGAAAGGATATATTGAAAGTGTTACAAAAAATAAAATTGTCACTTTGAGGACTAGATATGTCTAATCCAAGACACAGTAGTTTTAGTTGATTCATGTTCATGTGAAAACTGGACAATGAACAAAGAAGACAAAAAATTTATGCATTTGTACTATGATTTTGGTAAAGATTATTAAATATGTCTTAGACTCTCTAAAAATTAGTTAAGTCTGTCGTAGAAAAAGCACAGCCGAAAGGCTCCATAAAAAGGAGCACGGTTAGTCTTTTTATTACATATTTTGAACATATTATCAAGAAGGACCAGGCCCTGTAGGAGATCATACCAGGGAAAAGAGAGTCAGTGTGTGTGTGGGGGGAATAAGGAAAAAAACCCCACCCTTGATAAGATGAATTAACACAATAATTTGGTGCAGCAACAGTTTCAAACACAGCAATACTTAGGACGATGATACAGGACAGGGCAGGGTTGTACATAAAGTTGTTACTTGTTTCTACAAAGTGTGTTTTAACTCATAGTGATCCTATTGTTAAAGATCTTCTTCTGTTACTCCCTGACTACTCTACCAAGCATGATGTCTATCTCCACGGACTGACTCTTACTCGTTTTTGTTGTTGTGTGCATTAAGTCAATTGTGATTTACAACAACCCTATGAACAGGAGACCTTAAGCTTAGTCAACCTTATGCTATCCTCACAGTCAATTACATACTTGAGCCCATTGCTACTACCACCAAGTCCTCCCTCTTGTTGTGAGTCTTCCTCTCTTATATTGACCTTCAACCTTTTCAGGCATAATGTCCTTCTCCAAGGACTAGACTTTATAAAGAGCATGTCCAAAGAACTTGAGACAGAGTTTCACCAGTTTTACCTCCAAGATACACTCTGATTTCCCTTTCCCCAGAATAGATAGGTTTGTTCTCATGGCAGTTCGTAGGATATTAAGTATGTTTCTCCAACACCACAGCTCAGAGACATTGAGTTTTCTTCTGTCGTCTTTAGTTATTTTCCAATTTCAGATGTACAGCAGTCAAGAATACCATGACTTGGATAAGGCACACCTTACTCTTAAAACTGATAGCATTAACCTTCAGTATTCTAGAGAGGTCAGATTATCCAAATTCAAATCATCTTTTTAATTTCTTTGCTTCTGGTACCAAAGGTTTGATTGTGGATCCAAGTAAAATGAAATAGTTGACAACTTCAATCATTTTCCCATCTATCAATGATGTTGCCTATTGGTACAGTGGTAAATATCTTTATTTATGTTAAAAGGTAATGAATATTAAAGGTTGCAGTCCTTAATCTTCTTCAACAAATGGTTCCAATTTTCCTCACTCTCAGCAAATGAGATTGTGTCATCTGCATAATGCAAGTTAGTTTTTTAAAAATTTTATACTAATTTATCTACAAAATTTGAACACATTGTTTTCCAGAACAGATTCTTTCCATTTCCCTCACCACGCTCATCAAATTGTAAAACCCCATGCTTCCCCCTGCACATCCTCATCCTTCTGCTTCCAACCCTTCCCCTACCTCCTGGATTCTTATACTCATTTAACAATAATGGTTTTATAGAATATTTATCCTTGTGGGACTGAGTTCACTCAACATAACTCTCTCCAGTCCCTCCGTAGTTAGGTAATAATTTACAAAATATTATTCCTGTGTGCTGCATAGTATTCCATCGTGTGATAGTACCATAATTTCTCACTCCATTCATTTGTGGTTGGACATTTGGGCTGTTTCCATGTTTTTGCTATAGTGAATAATGCTGTTATGAACATTTGTGTACAAACCTCAGTTAGTGCCTCAGTTCTCATTTTCTCAGTCATGGAATACCTTAGTCATAACTACCTTCCTGAATGGTGTACTATTTTACAATCCCACTAACAATGTACAAGAGTTTCTTTCTCTCTCATCACATCCTCTCCAACATTTATTACCTAATGTCCTGTTAAACTTTGTTACTGTTACTGGAGTGAGGTGGTACTTCATTGTGGTTTTGATTTGCATCTCTCTTACTGCCAGTGATTTGGAGCATTTCTTTGTGTGCCTGTTTGCCATTTGAATATCTTCCTCTGTGAAAATTCTTTCCGTGTCTTTTGCCCATTTTGTATTTTTTCTCCTTCTTTTGGAGGTCCAGGAGTATTCTGGAGTATTCTGTAAACTTTTGTTGTAAGACTTTTGTCTGAGATGGAATTATCAAATGTTTGTTCCCAGTCTGTAGATTTTTTTCTTCACCCTGTTGGAAAAAGTTTTTGATGCATACATGGATTTAATCTTTAGAAGGTCCCATGCATCTATTTTATCCTCTCCAGATTGTGCATTTCTCGTTGTATTTGGAAGTCTAGCACTTCTAATCTTGATCTCAGTTTGTCTCTTATGAACGTTATCGTTTTGGGCTCTACTCCCAGGTCTCTGATCCACTTTGAGTTGATTTTTGTGTATGATGTGAGATGTGGATCCTGTTTCAGCTTTCTGCAGGTGCAATCCCAATCCAGATACCAAATTCATATTTCAAGAAGATTGAAAAGGAAATTATCAAATTTATTTGCAGAGGCAAAACATTTCTGAGACACAAAAATGAGGATGGAGGTATAAAACTCCCTGATCTCAAAACCTAATACACAGCAGTAGTAATCAAAACAGCATGGTACTGGTACAATGAGAGGCACATAGACCAATGGAGCAGAACTGAGAACCCAGAAATAGACCCAGTTATCTATGATCAGCTGATTTTTGACATGGAAATCAAAGCTATCAAATAGGGAAATGATAACCTCGTCAACAAATGGTGCTGGCAAAACTGGACTTCCACCTGCAGAAAACTACTGCAAGTTGTTGATGAGTCTTCCTCCCATTCTGAAGTCATACTCTTCTCCATAAAGTATGACTTCTCAAATGATTTGTTCAGTATACAGATTGAATAGGTAAAGAGAAAGGACAAAGCTTTGACTTCTCCTGATAATAAGCCCAAACTATGTGAGATAGTCTCATGCTAACTTGTAAGCAGCATCCCGGTTACACTTCTTCCAAATGCAATCTTCTTTAGCAATGCTACAATTCAAAGGCATCAGTTGGTCTTTTGTTTTTCCTTATATGTTGTCTGGTTTTTTGTTTGTTTGGTTTTTTTTTTTCATGAATATAAGTGATTGAAAATCCCATGGTTTGGGATTGGTGTACCTTAGTCCTAAAAATGATATATTTCCTGATTAATACTTTCATGAGTTCCTTGGCTAAAGATTTGTCAATTGTAATACTTCTTTTATTTTCTTGATGAGGGCTTCCAGGGCTTTTGATTGTGAATTTTGTTGTTGTTGTTGTTATGTGCCGTCGAGTCACTTGCAACTCATAGCGACCCTATGTACAAGAGCCCGAAACGCTGTTCTATCCTGTGCCAACCTCGCCGTCTCAAACACACTCATTCCCACCACTCCACTCACAGAATCGATCCATCTCATCGAGGGTCTTCTTCTTCTGTGCAGTCCCTCCACTCTCCCAAACATGATATCCTTCTCCAGGGACCAGTCCCTCCTTGCAACATGAGCAAAGTATGTCAGACAAAGCTTCAGAATCCTTGACTCCAAGGAACACTCCAGCTTCACCCTCTCCAGGACAAACCTGTTTGTTCTCCTAGCAGTCCATGGTATACTCAACATTCTCCAGCACCACAACTCAAAGGCATCAATTCTCTTTCTGTCATCTCTATTCACTGTCCAACTCTCTTATGTATAGCACATAATTGCAAAGACGATAGCCTGGATCAGGTTTACCTTAGTCTCCAGCCTGACGTTGTTGCTCTTCAGTACTCTTGAGAGGTCCCTCACAGCTGGCTTTCCCAATGCAATTCATCTCCTGATTTCCTTGGCTGTTACCAAGAATGTTAACTGTGGAGCCAAGCAAACTAAAACTGTTAACTATCTCAAGCTCTTCACCATCCATACTGATGTTGCCAATTGGCCCAGTGGTGAGAATCTTTGTTTTCTTGATAATGAGCTTCAATCCATATTGAAGGCTGTAGCCCTTGACCTTCTGCAGCAAGCACTTCAGGTTCTCCTCAGTTTCAGCAAGCAGGGTTGTGTCATCTTCATAATGCAGGGTGTTGATGATTCTTCCACCAATCCTGATGCCACATTCCTCCTTGTACAGCCCAGCATCTCGGATGATCTGTTCTGCATACAGATTGAAGAAGTATGGAGACAAACTATGTCCCTGACAGACCCACTTTTGATTTTGAACCATGTAGTGTCTCCTTGCTCTGTTCTGAAGACTCTCTCTTGGTCCAAGTATAGGTTTCCCATTAGCACAATCAAATGTTCTGGGATTCCCATTCTTCTCAGTCAGCCATAGCTCGTTGTGATCCACACAGTCAAACAAGCCTTTACATAGTCAATGAAGCACAGATAGACATTCCTCTGATATTCTCTGTTTTCTGCAAAGATCTACCTAACATTAGCTATTCTATGCCTAGTACCATGACCTCTTCTAAATCCAGTCTGCACATCTGGCAGTTCTCTGCTCACTAATTGTTCCAAACGTTTTTGGATAATTTTCGGCAGAATCTTGCTTGCTTGTAATATTAATGATATTGTTCGATAATTTCCACTCTCTGTTGGGTCACCTTTCTTTGGAAGGGGAACAAATATCGATCTCTTCAAGTCAGTTGGCCAGCTGGCTGTCCTCCAGATTTCTGTGAATCTTAGTAAAAGAGAAATTTGAGAACTTCACTCTTTTTATCATGATATTGCTTATTGATTCACTTGTGAAGATTTTAATGGATATTGTTTCAGTGTCAAAGTGAAATCTATATGAAAGGTGTTCCTATGAAAGCCATACAAAGTCTTTGATCTTCATCAGTAAGTACATTAAGTTTTGTTATTGTTCATCAAGCAAAGTTATGCCACTTGCAAATGGCAGGTTGTTAATACATCTGCCTCTAATTTTGAAGTCTTATTTTTCTTCAAATATTCCTGCTACTCCATTTATTTACTCAGCATACAGATTGAATAAATTACTGTGATGAATACAACTCTGATTCTTTTGGTGAATCATGTAGTATTCCCTTGTTATGTTTGAATAACTGCTTCTTGGTGTATTTATAGGTTTATTACCATTTTCCAGAATAGGCCCAAAGGCTGAATTTGGAGAAAACGTTAGTTTCTCATATGCAAGATCAAAAGTTGAAGTAAATTGACTGACCTCCCAAAGAGCCACAATATAAGTATATACCAATTGAATTTATGGACCAGTTAAAGACCAGATTTATTGCATTTAACACTAATGACTGAAGGTCAGATGAGTTGTGGAATTACATCAATAACATCATACATGAAGAAAACAAAAGTATATTAATATCACATGAAATAAAAATATTACTGTAGATAATCCAAAAACAACTGGAACAGTTCATTGATATGTTGTTGTTGTTGTTATTGTTGTTGTTATGTGCCATCGAGTCGTTTGCGACTCATAGCGACCCTATGTACAACAGCCCTAAACCCTGCTCTATCCTGTGCCAATCACATTGCCTCTGAAACACCCAACCCAATTACTGCAGTCACTGAATCAATCTACCTCATAGAGCGTCTTCCCCTCCTGCCCTGTCCCTCCACCCTACCAAGCATAATGTCCCTCTCCAAGGACCTGTATCTCCTTACAACATGTTCAAAGTATGTCAGACGAAGCCCAAGAATCCTTGACTCCAAGGAGTAACTTGGTTAACCCTCTCCAGGATGAATCTGGTTGTTTTCTTGGCAGTCTATGGTACATTCAACACTCTTTTCCAGCACAACAGCTCAAAGGCATCAATTCTCCTTCTATCCTCCCTAGTCATTGCCCAACTCTCTGATGCATAACAAGTGATTGCAAAGACCATGCATGGCCTGTATTAGGTGCACCTTAGTCTCCAGAGAGACACCGTTGCTCTTGAGTACTTTAGAGAGGTCCCTAATAGCAGACTTTCCCATCATAATACACATTTTTATTTCCTGGCTGCTGGTGCCAAGAATGTTGACCATAGAGCCAAGCAAACTGAAGCTGTGAACATTCTCAATCTCTTCGCCATCCATCCTGATGCTGCCAATTGGTACAGTGGTGAGAATCTTTGTTTTCTTGACATTGAGCCTCAGTCCATATTGAAGGCTGCAGTCCTTGACCCTCTGCAGCAATTGCATGAGATCCTCCTCAGTTTCAGCAAGCAGGGTTGTGTCATCTGCATAACGCAGATTGTTAATAAATCTTCCACCAATCCTGATGCCACACTTCTCCTCATAGAGCCCAGGCTCTCGTATAATCTGATCTGCATACAGGTTGAAAAGGTATGGAGATAGGATGCATCCCTAGTGTACACCCTTCCCAATTTTGAACCATACAGTGCTACTCTGCTCTGTTCTGACTACTGCCTCTTGGTCCAAGTATAGGTTTTGCATTAGCACGATTAAATGTTCTGGGATTCCCATTCTTCTCAGATTCAGCCACAGTTTGTTATGATCCACACAATCAAATGCCTTTGCATAATCAATGAAACACAGATATACATTCTTCTCATATTCCCTGCTTTCAGCTAAGATCCATCTAACATCATCTACAATATCCCTAGTATCACGACCCCTTCTAAACTCAGCCTGGACTTCCGGCAATTCTCTGCTGATGTGCTAGTCATTTTTGGATAATCTTCAGTAGAATGTTGCTTGCATGTGAAATCAATGATATTGTTCTGTAGTTTCTGCACTCATTTTTGTCACCTTTCTTTGGAATGGGAACAAATATAGATCTCTTCCAGTCAGTTGGCCAAATGGTTGTTCTCCAGATTTCTTGGCACAACTTGGTGAGCACCCCCAGGGCAGCATCTGTTAGCTGAAATATGTCAAAGGGAACATTGCATGAATTAAAATTAAGAAAGATGAGTGTCAGGGTTGTATATTTATTATGAAGATGAATGTGGTATTAGGATTACAGGAAAACCTCATCAATGACTTGTATTATGCAAATGATACAATCTTGATTGTTGAAAGTGAGGAGGACTTGAAACACTTGCTGCAGAATATCAAAGATAGTCTTCAATATGGATTACATCTCAATGTCAAAAACCCAAAAATGGATTGATAAGCATCATCATTATAGATGGAGAAAAGATTAAAATTTCCAACAATTTCATCTTACTTGGATACACAATCAACACACATCGTGTCAGCAGTCAAGAGATCAGGAAACTTATTGTATAAGTAAAATCCACTGTTAGGGACCTCTCCTAAGTACTAAGGAGCAAAGATGTCAGTTTGACAACTAAGGTGTACTGTTTTAGACCATGATCTTTTCAATCACTTGCTGTGAATCTGAGAGCTGGACAATGAATTAAGAAAACAGAAGAAGAGTTGATGCCTTTGGGCTTTTGTGTTGGAGGGAAGCCCTCAATATCCCATGGACTGCCAAAATAACAAAAAGATAGGTCTTGGAAAAAGTGAAGCCAGAGTGCTTCTTGGAGACAAAGAGGACAAAGCTTGATCTCATAAACTTTTAGGCTTGTTGTTTTGAGAGGCTATTCCTTGGTAAAGGATTTTATATTTGGAAAGGTGGAGGGACAGTGAAAAAAAGGAAGGCCCTCGATAAAATGATTGACACAGTGTCTGCAGCAATGGGCTTAATTTAAGTATGTCAGAAATGATGGTGATGGCACAGGACAGGACAGGGTTCAGACCAGAACATTTGATATTGTGCTAATGCGAAACCTATACTTGGACCAAGAGGCAGTCGTCAGAACAGAGCATGGAGACACTACATGGTTCAAAAT
>NW_006399874.1:7779560-7782760 GCF_000299155.1 Elephantulus edwardii
GAAGCCAGAATGTTCCCTGGAGTCAAGGATTCTGAAGCTTTGTCTGACATACTTTGCTCATGTTGCAAGGAGGGACAGGTCCTTGGAAAGGGACATCATGTTTGGGAGAGTGGAGGGACTGCACAGGAGAGGAAGACCCTCGATGAGATGGATCGATTCTGTGAGTGGAGTGGTGTGAATGAGTGTGTTTGAGATGGCGAGGTTGGCACAGGATAGAACGGCGTTTAGGGCTCTTGTTCATAGGGTCGCTATGAGTCACAAAGGACTCTATAAAACCTAACAACAACAACATGCATCTTATTTGATTCAACAACACCTAACAACAAAAACTATATATTTGCTTTTTCTTGCCTTTTAATGTAAGGTCTTAAAATAGTTATCTTTTCTGGCTAAATTGTTAGGCTCAGTATAATGTTTTCTAGCTTCCTCCCCATTGTTTTACATTTCTTGCACTCAAGTGGTGTTTCATGATCCTCACAGTTCTACTGTGCATACCACACTCACTGTCACAGCCACTGTGCTAACACATCTCCTTAAGGACTTTCCTCTTTTTCGCTGATGCTCTGCTTTATCAAGCATGATGTCTTTCTCCAGGGACTGAATTCGTCTGATAACATGCCCAAACTGTGCAAGACAAACTCCCCAACCTTGCTTTTTAAGAACATTTTGGCCACATTTCTTCCAAGACAGGTTTATTTATTCTTTTGGCAGGATACATGAAAGATATCGGTATATAGACATGTATAGATGTATATGTATGTATATATGTGTGTATATATATGTGTGTGTATATGTGTATATGTGTATATATATGTGTGTGTATATGTATGTGTATATGCAAATTCCTTTCCAAAAATCTGAAGTAGGCATAGACTTTTTGCTTACAGTTTAAAGGTTTCACCTTGCTTCAGCTTAGGAGAATCAAAAGAATACTTCAAAGATCTCAAGTCTGAAAAAATATCAGAAAGTCCTACTTGTAGAATAGTTCAAAGCAACCACAGGTGAATCATGAGGGAATTTGTGTGGGAAGTTAGTATCCAAATATATTTTTTCCTCTGAAATTCACATAAGCTACTAAATTCAGTTGTATTAGCATTTTTATAAATTCTGTCACAACTCCATAGTTCTTCAGCCTCGCCTAGAATCATAGCTTCTACTCTAACTTTAATGTTGAAACATCTGTCATGTCTCACAAACTTGGGAGATATCTACTTTTAATCCATTTGCCTTCTGCTTATTTTACATGTGAAAATTAAAGGGTTTGTCTGCCAGATTTTATTTTTCTCTCCTTTTTTTTAAGGCTACTACAAGTTTTTATTTTTTATTTCATCATTCCTTCCTCAAAATATGTTGACATTCCATTGTACTTTTAGCTATTTTTTAGTAGTAGGGTTTTTGTTTTTGTTTTTAAATTTTCTAGTTGATTTACAAAATTTGAATACATTGTTTTTAAGAACAAATTTTTTCAATTTACTTTACCCTGCACCCATAAAATTATACTTAATTAATCCCCTCTCCCCCTGAACGTCCACATCACTCTGCTTCCAACCTCTCCCACCCCTCTTAGAAACTTATACTCATTTTACAATAATGGTTTTATACAATATTTATCTTTGCAGGACTGAGTTAGTTCACTCAGCATAATGCTCTCCAGCCCCTCCCTAGTTAGGTAATAATTTACCAAATAGTTTTTCCTGCATGCTGCATAGTATTCCATTGTGTGAATGTACCATAATTTCTCACTCCATTTGTTTGTGGTTGGACATTTGGGTTGTTTCCATGTTCTTGCGATAGTGAATAATGCTGCTATGAACATTGATATACAAATTTGTTTGTACCTCAGTTATCATTTTCTATGGGTATATTCCAAGTAGTGGAATAGCTGGGTCATATGGAATTTCTATGTTCAGCTTTTTGAAGAAACACAAACTGCCTTCCAGAATGGTTGTACCATTTTACAATCCCACCAACAATGTCTAAGAATTCCTTTTACATCACATCCTCTCCAGCATTTATTATTTGCTGCTCTGTTAAACTTTGCCACTATTAGCGAAGTGAGATGGTACCTCATTTTGGTTTTGATTTGCATCTCTCTTATTGTCAGCGATTTGGAATATTTCTTCATGTGTCTGTTTGCCATTTGAACATTTTTCTATGTGAAAATTCTTTTCATGTCTTTTCCAACAAGGGGAAGAAAATATAAATAAACCGATATATGTTCCACAAGAAAAAGACAAATAACACAATTAAAAAATGAGTAAAACACATAATAGTCATTTTCTTAATGAATGTATTACTATTTACTATTTTGTTATAATTTTATTAGTATTTACTGTTCTATTTTCAACTCATGAGTTGAGTAAATTTGAGATTCAATCAACTTTCCTTTTTCTAGTTATTTTCATGGCTTATTTGATTCATTTTGTTTATAAAAACACACAAAGCTGTACAACCACGTCTAGCAGAGTGAGAATTTGTCCACTTTATTTCTCCCTGAATGAACTCAATGAGTTCTTGCCAGGGAGGTGCTGGACATATATGGAGGTTGGCTTTGATTTTCTGTAGCTCTGAGTATGATATCGTGATTTGGAAAACTGTAAACAATTATAGTATTTCTGCCCCTGGATGCTAAGCAAAGACCCCTAGAACTTTGTTTATATGTCTTTAGGACTTAATTTGTTTCTTAATGTCATTTAACAAATATACTTGAGTGGATGAAAGCCTTCTTATTGACATTAAACATGACTATTATGTTAATTTTAAAATATTTTAGTTCTTGACTTTTCATATGCTTTTGGAAGTCTGTGCAAGATGAAATTGCTAACAATCTCAATCTTTTGTCCATCTGTCATGATATTGCCTATTGGCCTAGTGAGGAGGATCTATGTTTTTCTTGATATTGAGATGCAATCCATATTGAAGATTGCAATTCTAGACCTTCTGCAGCAAGCACTTCAAGTTCTCAGTGCTGGTGAGCAAGGTTGTGTCATTTGCATGATGTTGTTGTTCTTGTTATGTGCCATCGAGTCGTTTCCGACTCATAGCGACCCTATGCACAACAGCCCTAAACCCTACTCTATCCTGTGCCAACCGCACCGCCTCTGACACACCCATCCCGATTACCCCAGTCACTGAATCAATTCATCTCATAGAGGGTCTTCCCCTCCTGCGCTGTCCCTCCACCCTCCCAAGCATGATGT
>NW_006399874.1:7784348-7786182 GCF_000299155.1 Elephantulus edwardii
TGTTTCTCCAAATACTCCAGCTAAATTAGCAAAATCCAGAGAGTGTTTAAGGCAAAAACTGATAAAGAAGGAAAATACAAATGTTTTCCATTAAAAATGAATGGTAACAAAATGACTACATTGTCAAAGGTGGTTAAGTTGTGAAACCCAACTAACCAAAATAGTCCCATCAAATTTTATTGTATTCCAGACACTTTAAATGAAGACTTTCCTCAGGAGAAAGATGTATTTCTTGAACATTGTCGAGTTGATTATAACCTTGGAAACCCAAAAGGGCAGTTCTACTCTGTTTTGTAAAGTTGCTACGAATTGGAATTGACTCAGGGCCAATGAGTTTGCTTTTATTTACTTCAGCATTTTCTACTTCCCTTCATAATTGAATGTTTGATGACTGTTTTCTGAATATGGTATTCTGGAGACTTACTTGTCCTTTCCTGTAATTTACTGCCACTGGCATTTTAATTTGGCAACATTGTACAGATGTGGTTTGTTTTTCTTATCAACTGTTAATCCTCTGCCTTATAATTTAAAAGAAAGGAAGATGGTGACAAAAGTGAAAGCCAAGTTCACTATTCTCCAGCAGCCTTTCTTTTTATTTAAAGTTTCAAAAATAAAGTGTGCCACATACTTTCCTATGGATGCACAGTTTTTATTTGTCGCTGAAATGATTTTACAAAATACGACTTCCAAAACAAGTCTTTCTTAAACTGGTTTGACTTGTTAGTTTCTCTTAAGATAATCAACAGTAGATTTTTCAAATAAATCCAAATTGGCTTCTTTAGGCTTGACCTCTTTAACTTTGTTGGCATGTCTGGTATGAATTTCAGAAGCAAAATTATAAAATGTATTTGTGGTAAACACATGGTGGACAGTGTTTGGTGGAATTCCCCAATTAAAACAAGCTTGGAAACAGGAGTGACATTCACTTATGAAATGGCTTGCCTCTGGAAACTCCATGAACATGAAGAAATGATGAAAGTTATACAAGTGTTCAGGTCTTTCATTCATAGACTCACTATATGTCATCTACAACTCGACAGCACTTAACAACAACAGTAAACACAAGATGAGGTGGCTCCTTTAGTCACAATAAATGTCCAGAAGGTCATGGATATGACATTCTAACTATTTTAGTAATGGTCTCCACTTTTGGCTCTGCGGGTGTCTCTGATGAGACCTAATGGGTTTTTTATTCCCTCTGTTCAAACACATCAGTAGCTTTGCAGAAGGAAGATGGGTGGTCTCCTCCTGATATGATTTACAGTCTTGAGAACCCAATAAAGGATTACTGTGAGTTGACACCTCCTCGACAGCAATTAATTTGAGTGTTGAGGTCCTGGCTATAGAAAACTCATGAAGCCTCCTCCTGGCCCACAAGCCCACAAGCAATTGATTGAAGAGGCTCTAACAACACCCAAAAGACTCTATCCTGCCTGGGGATTTAGAAAATTTGGAAAGGATTTTTTTTTAAATGTTTTAATATTTCTTGCAAATAGCAGTAAAATGCTAACCTGGAGCTACCTCCACTCATACTTCTTGTCACTTGGTGACACTTGGCCTGAGAGAAGCAGAGATTACATGTACAGAAGAATCAAACATCTGGATGACATTTGAGTCCCTGAATTCTTGTGCGGCCAGAGCCACTCCTGCACTTCTCATCCTGTATGAATGTTCTGCTTAGGCTGTAAGCTTGACTGAGTTGTTTTTCTGTCACTTGAAAATAAAATATTCTTACTAACAGATGCCTTTAACTTTTAGCGTCAAGTACAGAAAAAGGTTTAAGTGTTTTGATTTTAACTCTTACTAGCAATTTAAGAATAACAAACCTATGCCA
>NW_006399874.1:7786499-7790541 GCF_000299155.1 Elephantulus edwardii
ATGTCCAAAGTATGAGAGGTGAAGCCTTATCATTATTTTCTCCATAGAGCACTCCGGCTGCAACCACTCCAAGACATACCTGTTTGTTCTGTTGGCCATCCATGGGATGTTCAGTGCTCTTCTCCAACACCACAACTCAAGGGTGTCAAATCTTTCTCTTTTATCCTTATTCATTGTTCAGGTCTCAAATACATAGCTAGTAATCAGAAAGACTTTGACCTAAATCAGATGCACCTTAGTCCTCAAACTGACATCGGGACTCCTCAATAATTTGGAGAAGTACCCAACTGCAGATTTTCCCAGTGCAATGTGTCTCCTTATTTCCTGACTGCTAGTACCAAGTGTGTTAATCATGGATCCAAACAAAATGAAGCTGTTGACAGTTTCAATCTCCTTTCCATCTATCATGACACTGTCTATTGGTTCAGTGGTATAAATCTTTGTTTTCTTGATATTGAGACAAAATCCGTACTGAAGACTGCATTCTTTGATCTTCTGCAACAAGAGCTTCAAGTCCTCCTCACTTTCAGCAAGCAAGGTTGTGTCATCCGCATAACATTATTGATGAGTCTCACTCCAATCCTGATAACACATTCCTCTTCATAGAATCCAGATTTTTGAATAATTTTCTCAGCATAGAGATTGAACAGGAATGGAGATAGAATACTACCCTGACACACTTCTTTCCCAGTTCCAAACCATGCAGTGCTCCTTTGCTCTGTTTGCTTAACAGCATCCTGATTCACGTATAGGTTCCCCATGAACACAACTAAGTGTTCTGGGATTCCTATTCTTCTCAATGTTAGCCACAACTTGTCATCATCCACACAGTCAAATGTCTTTGCATATTCAATAAAGCACAAATAGATATTCTTATGATATTCCTTACTTTCAGCCAAGATACATCTGATGTCCACAATAATATCCCAGGTGCCGTGGCCTCTTCTAAATCCCACTTAAACTTCTGGCAATTCTTTATTTATGTATTGTTCCAGCTGTTTTTTAATGATTGTCAGCAGTATTTTGCTTGTATGTGATATCAATGATTTTGTTCAATAATTTTCGCATTCTGTTGGATCTCACTTCTTGGGAATAGGAATATGGGCCTCTTCCAATCCATTGGCCAGACAGCCTTCCTCAAATTTTGTGGCATAGACTGGTGAGTGCATCGAAGGCTGCATCTGTTATTTGAAACAAGCCAATTGGTATTCCACTGATTCCCGGGGTCTTATTTTTGCCAATACCTTCATTACATATTCCACTTTCTCTTTGGTCTCCATTGACTTCTGGTACTTCCTGAAATATTTTGGTGTCAGTCAATTCTTTCTGATACAATGACTCTGTGTACTCCCTCCATCATTACTGAGAAATTAAGTATTGTGATAATTAGTTCAAATGCAGCATGAGAGCTATACCTAGTAGCTCAACTCTAAGTTCAAAGCCTTCTGACCCCTTAAAGTATTACTGAGGTTTTCTTGGAGCCATTGTTTACATTTTCTTTTGTAAAATGAACACTGTAACAATCTCATAGTGGTATTATGAAGAGTAAATAACACAACAAGTAACCAAAAGCTAAATCACTGCTGTTAAGTCAATTCAAACTCCAAGTGAGAGGTACCACAGGACAGAGTAGAACTGCCTGTTAGGGTTTCCGAAGTTTACAGAATCAGAAGGCTTCGTTTATCTCCTAGTGAGTATCTGTTGGATTGGAGCTGTGGCCTTTCAGTTAGCAGCTCACTACTTAAGTCATGATACCCTCAGGGTTCCTATAGAGAAGAAAACCCAGACTCACTACTATAAAGTAAATTCCGACTCCTGCAACCTCCCTTTGTGCTTCTGAGTCTGTACGTCTGAATGGGAGTAGATTGCCTAGAAGCAACTGATAGCTTCCAACTGCTAACCTTTCAGTTAGCAGCCTAACACATAACCTAATATGGCTTCAGGTTTTCTTTCTTACAATGAACACAAGAACAATAAAATCAACAATGAACAAACAACAATAACAAACAAACAATGAACAAAGCCGAAGACCAAGCAAGCAGAACTCACTAGATGTCTTCTTTTCCCTCACCAAGGCAGACATAGCTCAGTATCTTTCTTTCTTTTTGATGGCTGCTTATTCGGCTGCAGGACATATATGGGGTGGTGTGTGTGTGTGTGTGTGTGTGTGTGTGTGTGTATTGTTTCTGTTGGAGGATAAGCCGGGGTGACCCTCATCTCTAAGCTGACCATTGATCTTTGCAGCAGACCACAGGAGCTTTTGTAATACACCTGGCTATTTGCTTTACTGAGAGATCTCTTCACTGGTATTTGGAGCTTAAATCTCTGAAGCAAAATATTCGCTTTGCTTCTTGCATAGTTGCATATTCTCTAACATCTGCTCTCCATAGAATAGTTGTACATTACCTACTTTTTATGCAGTTATCTTCTTGGACATAGAGACAGAACTTCTGGGGGAAAAAACCCAATAAAACACAAATCACATTTCACTTAGCCTAAGACAGTTCACCTGTTGCTTGCCATCCTGCTCAATTTTCTAGTTTTCTTTTCTTGTTACTAGTCTCCAATACCAGACCCTATTAAGGAGTTTCAGTTTTCTTTCCTTTTCCTTTGTTACAACAGCTTGGCCAATAAAAAGCAACATGATCCCATTTTTCCTGGTTACAAACCAGCACCAATGACCTTTATAGTTGGTTTCCATTTTAGGTTTGTTTTTGTTACCATGGACACACTTAAAACACTAAATGTTGTTAGTTGCCAGTTATCTCTGATTTGTAGCCACCATGAGTATAACAGAATGAAACCCACCTGACACTGTGCTACTCTCCCAGTCTCTTATGTGCTTAAATTGGGCAATTACCTCTCGTGGGATTAACTGCCTCTGAAGACCCACTGGAGGGTCAGATAGGGGTCGGTTCTGACTCTATGGTACTCAACAACAACACAAATAAGAGCCACTATATAAATCCATCTCACTGAGGGTCTGTTTTTCTTAGTTAATCCTTTACTTTTTGAAATATGATGTCTTTTTCTAAGAATTGACCCGTTCTGATAACTTGCCCAAATTGTCACTGGAGTCCCTGGGTGGCACGAGTTAAACACCTACCTAATAGCTGAAAGTTGAACCCCCTCAGAGGCATCTGGGAAAGAGCAGTGGCAATCTGCCTCCAAAAAGTCACCTACGGAGCAGTCTACTCTGCTTACATGGTGTTGTCAGAGCTGGAATTGACAACAGTAATAATAGCAGTAACACAGATAGTTCCTGGGTTACAAATGAGCTTCCCTCTAAAGTCTATCTTTAATTTGAATTTGTCAGAAATATTGCATGTGATTTGTATCTAATGTCAGGCAAGTGTTTGTCCTAACAGATAGCATATATCTACTGATGTTGGGTCCCTTCCAACTCATAGTGATCCTTTATCAGTTCCTTAGGCTGAAAATCTTAACAAGAGGAGATTGCCTGTCTTTCTCCAAAGGAGTTGATATAATGGATTCCAATCTCAGGACACTAACAGTTTTGGGATTAGCAGGGCCACTCATTACAGACTCACCACCAGAGGCCCCTTAAGATAATAATATACTACTAACACTAAATGTCTTAACCTATGGTTCCTTTCATACTGAGCAAGATTACCATGGAAACAATACACCAGCAGTAAGGTAATACAGTAGTAATAATAATAATAAAATTATAATTATAAATAAGAGGGCTCTGGTGGCTTATAAGTAAGGAGCTGAGCTGCTATTCCTGAGGCATGTGGTTCAAATCCACCACCTGTTACATGGGATATAGATGGGCAATCTTCATCCTTGAGATAAATTGGCTTAAAAAACCTGCTGGAGAGTCAATTATAAATCTGTTCTGACTTCTTAATACTCAACAACAAAAATGATGTTTTGACATTTTGACGTGCAGCATAAAGTAGGGTCTATTAGTGCAACCTGCGGTGAATAGCACTGCTAATCTAAAGACTTCATGTCTGTAGTAGTTGGAGTGGCTCCAAGAAAGAAAGATGGGCCTGTCTCCTCTAATTGCAATTTA
>NW_006399874.1:7790827-7791784 GCF_000299155.1 Elephantulus edwardii
ATTACCCCAGTCACTGAATCAATACACCTCATAGAGGGCCTTCCCCTCCTGCGCTGTGCCTCCAACCTCCCAAGCATGATGTCCCTCTCCAAGGACCAGTCTCTCCTTACAACATGACCAAAGTATGTAAGAAGAGGCCCCAGAATCCTTGCCTCCAAGGAGCAGCCTGGTTTAACCCTCTCCAGGAAGAATCTGTTTGTTTTCTTAGAAGTCCATGGTACCCTCAATACTCTACTCCAACATTGCTCTTCAGTATTTAGAGAGGTCCATAAGAGCAGACTTTTCCATTGAACTACATCTTTTAATTTCCTGGCTGCTGGTGCCAAGAGTGTTGACTATGGAGCCAAGCAGACTAAAGCTGTGAACAATCTCAATCTCGTCACCATCTATCCTGATGTTGCCAATTCACCCAGTGGTGAGAATCTTTGTCTTCTTGACATTGAGCTTAAATCCATATTGAATGCTGCAGTCCTTGACCCGCTGCAGTCCTTGACCCTCTGCAGCAGGCGCTTCAGGTCCTCCTCCGTTTCACCAAGCAGGGTTGTGTCCTGCATAACACAGATAGATCTTTCACCAATCCTGATGTCTCACTTCTCCTCATAGAGCCCAGCCTCCTGGATAATCTGTTCTGCATACAGGTTCAAAAAGGTATGGAGACAGGACACATCCCTGGATTATGCCCTTCCCAATCATGAACCATGCAGTGTTTCCTTTCTCTGTTCTGACGACTGCCTCTTGGCCCAATTATAGGTTTCACATTAGCACGATCAAGTGTTCTGGGATTCCCATTTTTCTCAGAGTCAGCCACAGTTTGTTATGGTCCACACAGTCAAACGTCTTTGCATAATCAATAAAACACAAGATACACATTCCTCTGGTACTCCCTGCTTTCAGCCAAGATCCATCTAACATTAGCTACAATATCCCTAGTGTCACGACCCCTTCTAAACCCAGCCT
>NW_006399874.1:7793429-7809213 GCF_000299155.1 Elephantulus edwardii
CAACTAGAGGTTTGAGTTTGTTCTTCAGTTCCTTGAGCTTAAGAAATGCTGAGTGAGTTCAACCCTTTTGTTTTTCTGACTCCAGCTCCTTGCACATTTCATTGTAATATTTTACTTTGTCATCCCACACTGCCTTTTGAAATATTTTGTTCCACTCTTTAGTATCTTGAATTCTTCCTTGTGGGTTATACCCAAGTTGGATGTTCATATCCCGAGGACAGCCTGTAAATATCACCATCATGATTGTTCTGAGACACTAAGTAAACTGTTATTGACCCTATTACCCCATTGCTTTCCAGAGTCATTTTCGCTCTGTGTTGGTGGAAGGTGTTTCTCTGCTCTGCTTTCCATACCATGTATATCGGATCTGAAGCAGCACTCAGTCCAGAAGAATTATCTTTTTTTATTGTAGTGAATTCCTCTTCAGCAAGACATATATGAGTTACATTTTTGTTTTGTTTTGTTTTTTCCATTGGAACTTCCAAACAAGGTTTCATAGATTCACTGTTGTTATTTCTTTAGTAATTAAATTTAAAACAACATCCTTATTAGATCAATAAATCTACCATGTAGAGTATGAGACATAGAAATTACCAATAAGCCTATAAATACTTTCTTATCTGTTTTGTGTTCTTTGTCAGAAAAAGTAATAGTCAGCTATAGTTATCCCGCTAAAAAATATTTCTCAAAGTTAAGAATGGTTTTATTATTGCCTTTGGAAGCAACTAGAATGAATATTTGGATGAACAGGCAATTGGTAAAATGTCTTGCCCAGCCGATAACAAACTTAGAAGAAAAATTTTCCCTTGCCTTTGAAGAATATTTCTTCCTTTTGATAGTATGTAAGTAATTCAAGTTGTAATTTCTACTAGGGCTATAGCATAGCTATCACTTTAGCATGAAAGGAAAAAAATTAAAATGTCTGTAGAAGTCATCTATCAGAATTACTGAATCCAAGTACTCAAAGGAGATGAGAGGAGACCAAGAAGAAGCAATTTTGCTTCAATTATACTATAATTTATCTGAAGTAATAATTCATTAGTGAGAACATTGTTGGATGTTAAATTCTCAGCGCTCCTACACATAGAGCATCTCTCTGTCTTCCCAAGTTTTTCTATTTCCCCTTTTGGTAAAAACTAAGAATTGCATACATGAATTCCCTTAACTCTCATTGCTTTTGTGTGCTGAATTGAGTAGGGAGCTCTGATGGCTTAGTAGTAAGGAGCTGGATTGCCAAACCAAATACATGTGGTTCAAATCCACCAGCCACTCTGCAGGAAAATGATGGGCTGTCTCTTCCCATGTGATTTACTGCTTCTGAAAACTCACTAGAGGGTTAACTATGAGTCTATTTTGACTTAATTGTACATAACAAGAACAACATTGAAAGGACTAATGTCTTAGCTGTGGCATGAATTTAAAAAAAGAATTGATGTACAGTCAATATTACTTCAAGCAGCAACACATTGGTTGAGGAGGTATAATATTGAAATCAGTCCACGAAGCAGCCAAGGTTATCTCTGATGATGTTATAGATTGATTTTTTTTTACTTATTTAGTATATCTTTTTATCTTTTATATATCCTTTTATGTATCTTTTATGTATCTTTTTTATATCTTTTATCTTTTTTTACTTATTTAGTATATCTTTCTTGATATACTCTCATATTTCAATCAAATTAAAAATATTTTTATCTGGAAATTTAAAGAAGACTAGACTTATTTGCCTTTTAAATCAGTAAAGGAGATCCTATAAAATCCTTCCAATCCTCAGCCCAGGTAGGATGACTTTCAGTGTAGATTTTCATTTCCACTAATACTTACAGCTTCCAGAGACTATGATGTTTAGGATGGTCCCTGTACTCTCTCTCCTGTTCTGAGGGATTGAAATGAGATTGAATCTAGCGCCATCAACTGGACAGGATATAAAGCAACTCTTGCAGTGTCAGTGTGGTCAAGAACTCAGCTTCCTCCTGGATACCATTTAGAATAGTAGAGGTAGTGCCTCACAGACCCATTACACCTGATTCTCACCCTGAGAAGTAAGAGCAGGAACTTAGCTTTAATAGACTTGTTTTCTCATACTGTCATTTAGAAAATCTTTCCATAAAGATGTATCTTAAGTTCTTGCAGTTGTGATTTGTAGTTGCTTCTATGAATTTTCTTTATCACAATAAATGAATTAATAATTTATTTTGCTTTAAATAATGCAGTAATGGTCTCAGATCAAAAGTTTACAGAATACTCCTGGGCCTCCACAAGTAAAAGACTTGCCCAATTACAAAATGGGCAAATGACATGGAAAGACTTTTCACAGAGGAAGATATCTAGATGGCCAACAGTTTCATGAAGAAATGTTCCAGATCATTGGCAAGAAAAGAGATATAAATCAAAACCACAATGAGATACTATCTCACCCCAGTAGCAGTGGCATAGTTTAAGAGGACAGCAAGTAATAAATGTGTTGGAGAGACTGTGGAGAGATAGGATCTCTTATACACTTTTGGTGGGATTGGAAAATGGAGTATAAATATTTTGAAGGGTTGTTCCTACTCTTTGAGCCTTCAAATTTCAATTACTATATAATTGAATTACCATGTATTGTAAATGAAACTTAGTACAGACAAATGTGCAAAGTTCCTTGGATGTCATGAGTTTACCAATGAGTCAACTTCCTCAAACACCTAACTAAAGGACATTTTCCTCTATAGGAGACAAAATGATGGCCCAAGGGCAATTGGTTGATATTTCATAGGAAGTGACAACACTTTTAAAAAGTAATGTTAATTTTCTGTAACAGCTGTAATTACCACAGATTCAATGACTCAATATAATAGAAAACTTACTATACACAGTTTGCAGAGGTCAAATCCATTTTGTTGTTGTTGTTGTTGTTTGATGCCGTCGAGTCGTAGACAACTCATAGCGACCCTATGAACGAACAGCCTGAGCACTTTTCATACATAGAGTTTCGGGAGGCAAGCCATTTCGGAAGTGGATGCCGCTCCTGCTTCCAGGCTTGATTTAGTTGGGAAGCTCCAGCCAACACTGTCTACCATGGGTACCCATTACCACGATTGGCACATCACTGTCACAGTTTTCAGCATCACAGCAACCACAAGTTACCTCTGTACAGCAACGCACAGACCAGTGCTATACCACCTAGAAGAATGTTTGACAGGAAGTCAATTTGAACTTGGCCTGAGGGCCCTTTGGGCTTAAGGCCACTTCCTGGTTCAAACCCTAGGCCCAGGCTGGCTAGCCTCGCTCCAGAGAGTGAATGGAAAGTATATATATTTTCCAATCACTTGCTATGCTGCTGAGAGCCAGACAATGAATAAGGATGGAAGAAAAAGAATTGATGTATGAACTGTGGTATTGGAGAAGAGTATTGACTATCCCATGAAATGTCAAAAGTACAAACATAAGTCTTGGAAAATGTACAGCTGGAATACTCCTTAGAGGCAAAGATAGTGAAGCTATGTCTCACATACATAAGGTATGTTGTTAGGAGAGGTTTTTCTCAGTCTCCCCCCAAACCTGCACATCAAACACATTCCCGGAAAAGCATTGGACTCCAAAAGCTTGCCACGAATCCTGAGCTCCCACCACCATGCTCCTTCCTTCTGGCAAGGAGAGCTTCCCATGAGCCTGGGAGGAGTCAGCCAAACCGGGAAAAACATGGCCGCTTTTTTCCCAGCTGCCTTGGGGCTTAAGGATTTTAATCAATACTGTGCTTTTTTTTTTTTTTAGATTTTTCTTGTCTTTCCAGTTTTTGATGGCTGCAAGCATCCCTTGGCTTGTGGATGTATCTCCCTCAATCTTTGTTTCTGTCATCATTTTGGTGTCACTTTGTCTATTATATAACAGTAAACAGCTTTGCTTTCCTCTTAAAAATGACCTATATGATTGCATTTAGGATTCACTTATATAATGCAGAATAATCTCTTTACAAGATTCTTCATGTAATCACTTCTAAAAAACATCTTTTCTTATGTAAAAGAATTTGACTGGTTCAAGGCCATAGTGTGTGGATCCACCATTCAATTGGCTACACAAGTATTGCTAGGATGTTTAGTAGACAAATAGTTTGACCTATATTGTGAAAACAACAATTATTTTTAGAAATTAATAACATTCTTTATAAAAACAAAGTATAAACTCAAATTCATTGCCATTAAGTTAGAACTGGCCCATAACTTAACCTCCCTTGAGTTTTCTAAATTGTAATTTGCATAGAAGGAGATGGCCCATCGTTTTTCTCAGAGCTACTGGTGGAGGTGCACCTCTGGAGACACATCCCCTTTGTATTACAAACTCAATTCCCTACAGAACAGGTCACCAAGGCTTCCTTTCTAGGAACAAAGATAATCTAAAGTGGCAAATATGAAGGAGTTTGGCCTATGAACCAGGAGGTTGGGGTGCACAGAATTAAATACAAGATGTGCAGATTGTGTGTAGATTCAATATTGTGTGAAACAATACATTAAAATGTGTACACTTTTAGATTGCTTATTATCACTTTCTGTGTGAAACTCAGTATGTTTTACAAACATCTAGTTCTTGAATGATATGTCACTATTACCTGTTCAGCTGCTGTTATCTGAAATGAGACTTTTAAAACTAGATTTCTTTCCTTTATTGTCAATTAATTGATTCTCAATTTAATTGATTATAAATATATTTGCATGTTTTGAAAGCTTTGATAAAGACAGAAAATGCACATTTTTATCTGTATTAATGAGTCTACTTTCATAGTCATGAAAGACTTTGTTGTCCTAAAGTTGATCTCTGACTGTCTTTATTTATCCCATACTCATCTATTATTTCAGATATAAAGTGGTAATTATGGTGCTCTCATGTAAAATCACAACTCTCTCCCTGACCACAGTGATTATTTAAAATGTATTTCCTTCTTCTGAGACTTCATATTATGATTTGGATATTCTAAACCATAGTGATTCTCACTATTGTCTCAATTCTGACCACATCCTGATGGCTGGAATTGAATAAAGATGGCAGAAGAAGAATCGGTATTTTGAGTTGCAATATTATAGGAGAGTACTGACTACCCCATGGATTGCCAAAAGAATAGACAATTATGCAACTAAGGTGCTCCTTAGAGGAAATTATGGTGAAACTTGGTCTCAAATGCTTTGGGCATGTTATCAGGAGGGACCAGTTCTTGGAAAAAGACATTGTGCTTAGAAAACTAGAGGATCAGATAAACAAGAGAAGATCCTCAACAAGATGGATTGACACAGTGATTGTAACAATGAGTACAAGCATGTCAGAGAATATGAGCATGGTGGAAGAGAGGACAAGGTTCAGATCTGCTGTTCAGAAGGTTGGTATGAGTTGTAGTTGACACGATGATGCCTAACAACAACTAAAGTGAAATCAGTGGAGCTGGAACTGGGAGTAGAGAAGTAGTATGGAGGACAATATGGTAGAAGGAATAAGTATGAATCATGTAACTTTGGAGTTTGTGGACATTTTAAAGATTTGATATTGCCAAAGAGTAGTCTGATTTCTTTTGTAAAAGCACACCTTACTGTATAGAAATGGGCTTAAAAGTGGATATCGAAAGCTGAGTTAGAATAGTACACAAATAGAGTACGTGTTGTTTTTTTTTTCCATGTTCTTTGTGTTTCTCTTTTCTGGCTTTCAGTGTTATGTGTGGACTAACATTTATTTGTTTAAAGAACAATTACATATTTGTGAATAGATAAATCCACTATGATCCAACCAAGTTTACTCTTGGTATGAGAGAATGACTACAGCCAGCTATGCTATATGTGTCTTTAATATCTGTTGTTTAATACTGATGCCTATTGCTGATGTTGTTGTTTTTGATTGCCTTCAAGTTGAGCATAATTCATAGCATCCCTATGAACAAAAGGCCTGAAGCCCCTCTACAGCTATTGACACTTATCAAAGTTTATAGAGTTTCTGGAGGCGTGTTACTTAGGAAGTGGATGCCACTCCTATGGTCAAATTTGGAAAAACTTTCACTTAATGTTGTTACTGTCATTTTTAGGTGCCACCAAGTCATCTATGACTCATAGTGACCCCTTAACAATAGATCAAAACCTTTCCCCATCCTGCTCCATGCTCATGGTCTCTTTCATGCTCAAGCCCAAGATATAGTCACTGAGTCAATCTATCTTATTGGAGTCTTCCTCGCTTTCTTGAACCTTACACCTTTCCCAACCTGTTGTCCTTTTTTACAAGGACTGGTTCCTCTTGCCAACACACTCAAATTATGTGAGACAAAGTTTCACCATCCTTGTCTGTAAGGAGTACCTTGGTTGCACTTCCTCCAAGATAGACTTATTTATTCTTTTGACATTTCATTATGTTCTATACTGTTATCTAACACTACAACCCAGACGGTTTGGCTTTTCTTCTTTCATCCATAGACACTGCTCAACTTTCAGATGTATAGGAAATAACTGAAAAGATCATAGCTTGGGTCATTTGCCCTCAGTCTTTAAAGTGACATCCTTACTCTTTAGCACTTTGAAGAGGTCGTTGACAACACATTTTACCAATGCAACATGTCTTTTGATGTTTTGACTATTCTTGCTGTGATTGTTGATTTTGGATCCAAATAAAATTAAATCGTGGAAAATTTCGATCTTTTATCCATATATCATAATGTTGCCTATTGGCCCAGTGGTGAGGATTCTGACATATTTTGGACATGTTGCAAGGAGGGATCAGTCCTTGGAGAGGGACATAATGTTTGGGAGGGTAGAGGGACAGTTCAGGAGAGGAAGACCCTTGATGAGATAGACTGATTCATTCACTGAGGAAATGGGTTAGGGGTGTTGGAGATAATAAGATTGGCAAGGGATAGACGAGGGTTTAGGGCTGCTGTACCTAGGGTCGCTATGAGTTGTAGGCAACTCAATGACACATAACAACAACAATAGAGGTTGAGATATAATATTGAAGGCTGTAGTCTTTGATATCTGCCACACGTGTTTCAAGTCCTCTTACTTTCAGTAAGCAAAGTTTTGCCTGAATAACACTGATTGATTGATTGATTGATCAACTTTCCTCCAGTCCTGATGCCACAATATTCTTCATATAGTCAACCTTTTTGGATGATTTGCTTAGTACACAGACTGAATTAGTATGGAGAAAAGACACAAGCCTAATGTATTCCTTTCCTGGCTTTAAACAATGTAGTGTTCCCTTGTTCTGCTCTGGTCACAGCTTCTTGGTCTAGGTACAGGTTTTGCATGAACATAGTTGAGTGTTTTTGAATTTCAATTGTTCTCAATGTTATCAATAGTAACACTGACAAAACACAGAGATAGAAATGTTCTAAATATAGCAAAGCACTTACTTGTGTATTATGGAAAAGAAATAGAATTTGTAGGGATAGGAGTCAGATATACCTTATCTTAGTTTTTATGAACTATAGAGGGATTAAAGAAAATTTAAAAGGTCTCATTAAGACTGCAAAGGCTACAGAAATTACTAGTAATTATGCAGTAGAAATTTAATCTAAATTGACAGGAAATTGCTTTTTAAAGATAAGGAGGTGATAATTAAGTCACTTGACAATATAGTATGAATGTTTTGTCTGAGCTCAAGAAGAGGTCATTGTAACTGCTTCATTAAAACACAAATATTCATTAAAATAAAAATATACCAAGGATGCCAGACTTTGGAAAAAATTATTCAAAAATCACAATGAAATCTTTTAAATGGCAAGTGTTTGATGCCTATGCAGTTTTGAATTGATAGCTATAAAGTTATGATGTAAATATTTCTGTTGAAAATCCTCTTAAATTTATCCCCAAAGTATATAAAATGTCCTGAATGAAAATAAAGCTGACACATTGAAAATGTTCTCTTTTGGCTTCATGAGTTGTATTCAATCATTCTGGATGCCCTAGTAGGTGGTCATGTTCTCTTTTGGCTTCATGAGTTGGATTCAGTCATTCTGGATGCCCTAGTAGGGAGTCCTGCTCGTGGAAGAGTTAGTTGGGACAGCAGGGCCTGCTTTGATTTGTTTCTATGGGGCATCAGTTTTGGATTTTGAGAGATATGGTCTGAATCACTTGGAGAAGTGGCTTCGAACTTTTAGCTGAAAAGATGGAAATCTTTAAAGGAAAGAGTAGACTGATACAAACTCTCATTGATAAATGATATGTATCATCTTTGATTCTATGAGTCATAGTGGGATTTTTTTTTAATACTCTTATTACTGAGAAGGATGATCTGCCACAGAATGCCAGGGATTTTGTCTATAGAGTCCAGTTAATCCAAGAACAATTTGTTATCAAGCTGAAAGTGGTTGTTGCTGGTTTATGTAAGTTAACTCTAATTCATGATAACCTCATGTAAAACTGAACAAAAATGTTACTCAGCTCTGTGTCACCTTTCTGATGCTTGAATCCATTAATAAAGCTAATGTGTATTTTATTGTGATTTCCAACTTAGGGAACTCATCATTCAGCACTATACTGGACAATATTCTGTTGTGGTCTATAGAGTTTTCATTTACTAATTATTAGAAGTAAATTGGGAGACTTTCTTCTGCCAAATTATAGGTATAGGCTGGAATTTCTGCTGAATTATGTCCATCAAGGGTGGCCCTATGAATAATTTTATAAGAAATGGTATAGCTTGCAGCATTGTAGCAATATGCAAGTCTCCACTGTCCCACAAGCTGACAGTAGTGGAAGAGATAAACTGGTTAGCTCTAATAACCTACATGCTCGAATCAGACTGTAACCTACATGCTTGAGTCAGACTCTAACTTTACCAATGAGATTTTAGCCAAGGTCCTTAAGTTCTCTAAGCCTTGAGATTTTGATCTATAAAATAATGGTAATAATGGTAATAATGGTGTTTATGTAATACTTATCCTATGAGAAAGAAATGGCTTTATAAATTAATATAGCACAATGAATGACATTAAATCCTAGATAATCAAAGCATGCAGAGTTATAGGAACTCTTCCATATATTTTATATTTATTCAGTTCCCTTTATAGACAGAAACAAAAGAATTAAAAAAAATGTCAAAGCTTATTATAACTAGTATAACTAGTATGCAGGGGTAATGATTATTCTTTTTAGAATAATATGACTTTGAGTTCATCCCACCTGAATTTCAGAATCATGTCAGGAACAGGTTTGAGGCCTTGAACACTAATGAGCGAAGACCAGATGAGTTGTGGGAGGATGTTAAATGTATCATCCAGGAAGAGTGCAGGCGGTCATTACAAAGACAGAAGAGGAAGAAAAGACCAAAATGGAAGAAACTCTGAAAATTGCACTGGAGTGTGAAGAAGCCAAAGCACAAAGAGAATTCAAGACACTAAGGAGGTGAACAGAAGATTCCAAAAGGCAGCTTGGAATAACAAAGCAAAATATTACAATGAAATGTGCAAGGAGCTAGAGTCGGAAAATCAAAAGGGCCGAACTCGTTCAGCATTTCGTAAGCTCAAGGAACTGAAGAACAAATTCAAACCTAGAGTTGCTACTATCAAGGATGTTTTAGGATAATATTAAATGATCCAGGATGTATTAAAAGAAGATTAAGGAATATACTGAGTCCTTGTATCAAAAGGAATTGGCAGATACAGAAAAATTTCATGAAATAACATACGAGTAAGAGACTATGGTGATGAAGGAAGAAGTTGAAGCTGCTTTGAAGGAAAGAGCAAAAAATAAGGCCCCAGGAATAGATGGTATACCAATTGAAGTATTTCAGCTAACAGATGCTGCCCTGGATGTGCTCACCAAGTTGTGCCAAGAAATCTGGAGAACAACCACTTGGCCAACTGACTGGAAGAGATCTAAATTTGTTCCCATTCCAAAAAGGGTGACCCGACAGAGTGTGGAAACTACAGAACAATCTCATTGATTTCACATGCAAGCAAGATTCTTCGGAAGATTATCCAAAAATGACTGGAACAGCACATCAGCAGAGAATTGCCAGAAGTCCAGGCTGGGTTTAGAAGGGGTCGTAATACTAGGGATATTGTAGATGATGTTAGATGGATCTTAGCTGAAAGCAGGGAATACCAGAAGAATGTCTATCTGTGTTTCATTGATTATGCAAAGGCATTTGACTGTGTGGATCATAACAAACTGTGGCTGACTCTGAGAAGAATGGGAATCCCAGAACACTTGATCGTGCTGATGCGAAACCTATACTTGGGCCAAGAGGCAGTTGACAGAAGAGAGCAGGGTAACACTGCATCGTTCAAAATTAGGAAGGGTATACGCCAGGGATGTGTCTTGTCTCCGTACCTTTTCAACATGTATGCAGAGCAGTTTATCCGGGAGGCTGGGCTCTATGAGGAGAATTGTGGCATCAGGATTGGTGGAAGATCTATTAACAATCTGCGTTATGCAGATGATACAACCCTGCTTGCTGAAACCGAGATGGACCTCATACACTTACTGCAGAGGGTCAAGGATTGCAGCCTTCAATATGGACTGAGGCTCAATGTCAAGAAGACAAAGCTTCTCACCACTGGACCAACTGGTAGCATCAGGATGGATGGCAAAGAGATTGACATTGTTCACAGCTTCAATTTGCTCGGCTCCACGGTCAGCACTCTTGGCACCAGCAGCCAGGAAATCAAAAAAACATACTGCAATGGGAAAGTCTGCTGTTAGGGACCTCTCTAAAGTACGCAAGAGCCGTGGTGTCTCTCTGGAGACTAGGGTGTGCCTGATACAGGCCATGGTCTTTGCAATTACTTGTTATGCATCAGAGAGTTGGGCAATGACTAAGGAGGACAGCAGGAGAATTGATGGCTTTGAGCTGTGGTGCTGGAGAAGAGTATTGAAAGTACCATGGACTGCCAAGAAAACAAACAGATTCATCCTCGAGAGAGTTAAACCAAGCTATTCCTTGGAGGCAAGGATTCTGGGGCTTCGTCTGACATACTTTGGGCATGTTGCAAGGAGGAACAGGTCCTTGGAGAGGGACATCATGCTTGGGAGGGTGGAAGGATGGTGCAAGAGGGGAAGACCCTCTACAAGATGGATTGATTCAGTGACTGGGGTAATCAGGATGGGTGTGTCAGAGGCAGTGCGACTGGCACAGGATAGAGCAGGGTTGTGGGCTGTTGTACATAGGGTCGCTATGAGTCGCAGACGACTTGACAGCACTTAACAAGAACAACAATGATTATTCTATGAAACTAACACACATTCACACAAATAGTATAAAATTTTAGGAGAAAACACTATTTTGCGATTCATCAGTAAAACATTGTCATAAGCATCACTAGAAAAATTTCTGGCCTACTAAAACATTTACAGCATTCTTCCTACTCTTTAGAACTATGAATAAAGAAATGACAATGCTGTTGGTATGTTGTTTTCCCCTTATATTAGAAATAGTTTATCCTGGGGAAAATAGTAAGACTTTGAGTAATTCCGTAAAAGATAGTGACTTCAGGGAATAAATCTAATGCATATATTGAATATCTTAGTGGTTTCCTGATTTGTTTAAATGGGATAAATCATGTGATTTTTTAGAAAATGCAATTTATATGAAAATGTAATTTCTAAACCTTCAGCAGCCCATTCACAAGGTAAAAGAAAACCCTTGTTAATATAAAAAATGCAATCTTCCATTCTTGTGACTATTTATCAAAAATGAAATATTTTTCTGCAGGCATGACAGACAACTTATTATTATATGTTTGGAATTTCTAAAGATTCTTTCCCCCCCACAGAAACATGCTATTATTTCTGATTGACTGCTTTAGGTTTTAAAACCAATATTGTCATTGGTAAAGAAATGTACCGAGTTATGTAATCATAGACAAAACCAGGCTATATTTGGGCATCAGAGAAGAATTTTCTTAAGAAGCCATTTAGGTGATTTAAAAGATATGTTTCCTCTGATGCTTCAGTATTTTACTTATAGATACAAGAGTGTATATACTCAGAGGTTATAATTTTGAAAGCAATTGTTGAACAAAAACTTAATTCTTTTGGAAGACCCTAGTTGAGATGGATTGACACAGTAACTGGAATAATGGGCATAGGTGCGTTGAACACAGTGAGTCTGGCTCATGATAGGACAGAGTTCAGAGCTATTGTACATAGGGTTGCTGTAAGTTACAGGTGATTAAATGACATATAAAACCAACAACATCATATATGCTACCTCTTCTTTGAACCCTGAACATAGATAAATTCTTCTAAACATCCCTACATAGAGATCTCTGGTGGCTTGGTGGTAAGGAATTGTGCTGTTAAAGCAAATGCATGTGGTTTGAGTCCACCAGCTTCTCCATGGGAGAAAGATGGACAATCTCCTTCTATGTGATTTACTGCGTATTGAAAACCCACTGGGAGGAGGTCAGCTCGATGGTACACAACAGCAACAACAACAACAAAATCCCTACATACTCCAGGTGCAGGTGTCTGCTGTTAGTGGTATTTTTTAAAAAATAAAACTGAACATATTTTATATTTTTTAGTATCCCTTTCACTCACAATTTTCATCCCTTGACAACATATTTCCTCTCAATGTGTTTCAGTAGTGTAACTGCCAGAACTTTAAGCCATGCAAGACTCAGGTTTGATTCGCAGATAACATTGCCTAGACATAGCAACCACTCATCTATTAGTGGGACGGTGTTGCTGTGATCCCAAGCAGGTTTCAGTAGGAGTTTCAGACTAAAAGAACAGACTTGGTAATCAACTTCTAAAAAAAAAATATCAGCCACTGAAGCCTTATGGATCACAGTGATAAAAAAATCCCACTGTGCCTAGGTTTGCTATAAGTTAAGAGCTGACTATAATAACTGTGGTAGCTAACAACAATCACCATATATTTGGATCCTTGTAGCCATCCACATAATCCCTATACCCCCTGACTATGACCATAGTTAATTGGACTAGAGCCAGGCACTGTCCTAAAGTTGGTCCAATAAGATTTCCTTACCTAGAAATTGAGTTTCTGAGTCACCAAAGCCCCTTTTAATTTACATAATGAACTTTAATCATTGCATACATTGCATGCAACAATGGCATACGTTATTATGAATGATTGTTATCTTATTTCTTAGAGAGTTTTCTGATATTACCCATTATAAAATAAGTCCATCAGTAGGGTAGTTAAATGGTTTACTATTAGCTAAAAGATTGGCAATTCATGCCCATTCAAAGATGCCTCTGAAAACGAAGCTAGTGAAATGATCTATTTCCAAAAGCTCACAGCCTTGAAAAACCTGTGACTATGTTCTACTCTACACGGATGAGTCCATCATGAGCCAGAAATGACTTAACAACAACTAGCAACATCTTGATCTATTATGTATTGCTTTTATTGCTTAACTCTTAGTGATCCTATTTTCATTATTTTTTAATCTTAAAAAAGATGAGAAAAAAATTTTTAAAAAGGATGAGGACACACAATCATTATTAATTATAAATCTAAAACCAAAACTATTCGCATTTTCGTTCTAGTATTACTAATGATATTAAGATTTTAGATGATATTTTTAAAATTTTATCAGCAAATATTTCTTTAGGGTCATTTTAGGGTATATTCATTTTAACATCAATTATTCATGAAGCACTCAAACATTCCTTTATAGGTTTGAAATATTAGAAAGCAGGATAATGGCATTGAAAAGTTGCAAGGAGAAGAAGCTTCTTATCCAAGGTATTTGCTTCTTTTTATACTCTATAAACATTAAGTTGTGAGGTGGGTGAATTATCACATTTTTGTCATATATCACAACTTGAAATCGGGCCCTAAGGACATATTACTTCTTATAACTCTAAATAAAGCAGATAACATCAGGATATGTTAGTACACTTTTACTTTAAGTGTATTTTGGTGGCTATCTATAGATGACAATGACAAATGAGCATAGCTTAGAGCTCTTTTCATATGCATTGATCCATGCTAAAAGGACCAATATAGCTCTTAGTTCTATATGTTGTGAGTTTAAGAAACAATGGACAAATTTATGGTGAACTATTACAAAACACATTAGACACCTTCCATTCATTTTTTTTATGAATGCAATAATAAATACCATACTGATGAAATACATTTATGATTGAATTCCTGTAATTTTCTTCATGAAAAGAAATTCCCAATTATATGATTTGGGGTCATATTTGTAGTGTCAGACATTGATTTAGACAGAGAGATGACAAGCAAGTTGCATAGGTTAATTTTGCTTTCATGGCTTTAACGGGGGGGGGTAGAAAAAATAACATTAGGAATAATTGATAGTGAAGGGATGAGAGAGATAAAAAGAGATGGACTGGGAAGAATTTAATGACTCTTTGTGGCTTTACATCTGTCACAGTTTTTGTGCTACATTAAAGTTTCATTATTTTCACATTTCATGTTTTCATATTTTTCCATCCTCTTCTTTCTGCTAAATTTACCAAGTAATACAATGTGGATAATGGAGAGCTATTTCTGCAAATGTCATCAAATCTGCTACTGGAAATGAATAAAGTGTTTCACTGAGGCATCTCCTAGAAAATACATTTTCAATTAGTGCTAGAGGATTTGTGTACAAAATATGCTCTTTATAAAATTACATAAAAATGGATGATGGGATGAAAAAAAAAAGAAAAATCTAAAATCATGGCTATTTGTACTTTTGTTCAATTTCATTAGGTTAAGTACTATGACAATCTGCTTTGATAAGTGTCATTTTCTCACATTATACAGAGTCACTTTAAAAAAATGCATTTACCCCCAACTCCTTGACCTTTTGCTTACCACAGGAAATAGTTTAGTAGTGATTTCTTTTAATTTCATAAATAGGCTAAATATATTTTATGTCATGGAAAACTGATAGCCTTGACTGAGGTGATTTCCAAAGCCATGTATTTAAAACAATAACAAAGTATTAATTTCCATTAAGTTGGAGCCAACTCAAGCTGACCACCTAGCAGATTTTCAGAGTCCGTAAATCACACAAGAGGATATTACCTATATTTCTCCATGGATCAGCTGAGAGATTCAAATCACTTGTCTTTGGGTTGGCAGTACAACTCCTTATTAACTACTAGGTCACTAGACCTCATGCATTAGCATAACTATTATTTTAGATTTAGTTCTTTATGGTAAAGAAACTATGATTCTACTTCTTTATGACTAAGACACCATGTAACTCCTGAAAGAACTTGTATTTTTTATATCTTTGTTGATTCCACTGAAAATGAAACAATTCTAATAGTTTGCCCAAGGCATGTGTGTTCGTTGGATTTGTGGGAAGCTACAATTCAAGATGCTGCTGCTTCAACAAGGCAGTGACATGCTGGATCAGTGTACAGAAAAGCATAGTGAATCTAGGTGTCTTTTATCCAACATATGTTTATTGTACTCTTCATCTTGCCTCATACATACCATGCTTAGCTTTAGATTGAGTGTCTTCAGGTAAGCATGTTGTTGTTATGCGCTGTCGAGTCACTTGTGACTCATAGCGACTCTATGTACAACAGTTCCAAACCCTGCTCTGACCTGTGCCAATCTCACTGTCTCCAACATACCCATCCCAATTACCTGTGTCACTGAATTAATCGACCTTATAGAGGGTCTTACCCTCCTGCACTGTCCCTCCACCCTCCCAAGTATGATGTTCCTCTCCAAGGACCGTTCCCGCCTTGCAACATGTCCAAAGTATGTCAGAAGAGGAATTGATGCCTTTGAGCCGTGGTGCTGGAGAAGAGTATTGAGAATACCATGGACTGCTAGGAAAACAAACAGATTTGTCCTGGAAAGGGTTAAACCAGGTGGCTCCTTGGAGACAAGG
>NW_006399874.1:7809588-7813817 GCF_000299155.1 Elephantulus edwardii
TTTATATATATGTATACATATACATATATATATAGTTTCACAACATTAATTATAATGCCAACAACACAGTTGTACTTTTCTCATTTCTTACCTGCAATTCTCAATTCCATTAAGCTTTTTGTCCTATCCTCTCCTGCTTTAAAGGCTCTATCCTTAGACAAATGCTGCTCTTTTGACCTCATATGGGAGCTTATTCTAAGGAATGTGCTCCTCTGTAGTACCATTGGCCAATTTATGTTATGTTTATGTTATGTGCCATCAAGGTGACTACAATCTATAGCAACACAGTGAACAAGATTGGAACCTTGCTTTAATCTGTGGCATCTTCATGGTATCCTACATACCTCAGCTCATTTTTGTTGCAGTTACTGTGTCAATCCATCTCATGAAGGATCTTCCTCTTTTTCACAATTGCTGTACCTTTCTCAGCATGATATCTGTTTCCAAGAATTATTCCTTCCTGACATCATGCAAAAGTATATAAGACGAAGTTTCACTATCATTGCCTCAGTGAGTAATCTAATTGCATTTCCTCCATTACAGATTCATTTCTTCTCTAGGAAATACATGCAGCATTCAATAATCTCCATCAGGACCACAATTCAAAGCCATCAACTTTTTGTTGATCTACATTTTACATTACAGAACTTTCAAGGACATATGAAGTGATTGGAAATAGCGTGGTTTAAATCAGGTACACACTGGTCTTTAGGTTTTTCCAATGCAACATGTCTTTTTTCTTTTTGGTCGCTTTATACGCCTATCTAGAGAGTTCTTATTGCCTAATGGGTAAGGAATTGTGTTGCCAGCCTGAAGGCATACAGTTCAAACCCACTACTGCCCTGCAAGAAAAAGATGGGTAATCTCCTCCTGTGAAATTCACTGCCTCTGAAAACCTGCTTGAATGTGAGCTAGGAGTGGATTCTGAATCCACAGTATGTAACAACAATGCCTGATAATTGTTTGGTTAAGGGTTGAGCCATAGAGTGAGGTTTGTTGCAGAATTTAAGAGTGATTAAAGAGTAAATCTTGGAGTCTTCACCTTCTGTACATCAAGGAAGTCTAATATTTGTTATCATTAACATTGTAAAGTTTGGTTCCACTCTATCCATTATAGAGTTTTGTTCCACTTTATTCAAGATCTTCTACTGTGAGCCCTTTTAAAGTAAATAAAAAGTGGTAGTTGGGCACCCTCTAGTTCTCAGGGACATGAAAGATGAAGTTTATGTGGTACATTAGTCCTAACTTTTTCTATCTTTATTCTTTGTTCTGGGTTCCTTAGACCACTGCTTGCAGGCCTTTAAGACACCAGTCACTACTCACCAAAGTAGAAAGTAGAACATTAACTTTGTGGATATGATAAGCAAATTGATTTTGATATCCCCAAGACCATGGTTCAAGGCTTCTAAAACAGCATCTAATTTCCTCTATTTGGTTATGATGAAGAATTTTAAAGAGTATTGCACCCTTTTGGCTCTCCTGCATATATAGATTTACTTAAAACAATTCCAAATGAAGCAAAATACATTGAGTCTATTTTACCTGAATTAAAAAAAATCACCTCAGAATAGGTTTGACTCAGAGAAGGAAACCAAGAAAGCAATACCATTTTTTCTTTAATTTTAAAATTTTATTTTAATTTCATCTTTTTTTGGTATATACCATCAAATCAGATCTGACTGATACAGGAGGAGATTGTTCCTCCTTCTGCAGCAGAGCATCTGGTGGATTTGAACCATGTACCTCTGAGATTGCAGTGCAGCTTCTTGCCACTAGGCCACCAGAGCTCGCCACAAGCAATACCATTTACAATGTTGTTGTTGTTGTTGTTATATGTTGTCAAGTTGATTGCAACTCATAGTGACCCTATGTACAACAGCCCTACACCCTGCTCTATTCTGTACCAATCTTATTGTTTCCAACACACCTACCCCCCTTTATCCCAGTCACTGAATCAATCCATTTCATAGCCAATGACAAATTGAGATACTTGGGAGTGAACCTAACTAGAGATACAAAAGACCAGTACAAAGAAAACTACAGAACATTTCCGTGAAACACAATAAAAGACCTAAGTAAATGGAAAAGTATACCCTGTTCATGGATAGGAAGACTCAATATTGTGAAAATGACAAACCTACCAAAAGCAATCTACATGATCAATGCAATCCCAATACAGATACCAAAGTCATTTTTCAAGGAGATCAAAAGGGAAATTGTTAAGTTTATTTGGAGAGTAAAGAGAACCAAAACAAGAAAAGTACTTCTGATAAACAAAAAATGAAGTAGGAGGCATAGCACTCCCTGACCTCAGCAGTAGTAGCCAAAACAATATGGTACTGGTATAATAACAAGCACATAGACAAATGGAACAGGATTGAGAACCCAGAAATGGACCCAGTTATCTATGGTCAACTAATATTTGACAAGGAAATAAAACCTATCAAATGGGAAAATGACAACCTCTTCAAAGAATGGTGCTTGCAAAATTGGATTGCTATAAGTAGAATGCTGAAACAGGATCCACATCTCACACCATACACAAAAATCAACTCAAGGTGGATAAAAGAACTAGGAGTAAAGCCCAAAATGATAAAATTCATCAGAGACAAACTGGGCTCAAGCTTAGATGTCTTAATCTATGGAATAAACAGTCTGATATAAACAGTCTGACAAATACAACCAGAAATGCTCAATTTGGAGAGGATAAAATTGATAAACAGGACCTTCTAAAGATTTAATCCCTGTGCACATAAAAAATATTTTCCAACAGAGTGAAAAGAAAACCTGCTAACTGGGAAAAAAACATGTGGCAATACTTTTTCAGACAAGGGTCTCATATCAAAAGTTTACAGAATCCTACCAGGCCTCCACAAGAAAAAGACTAATAACACAACTAAAAAAATGAGCAAAAGGCATGGAAAGAAATTTCACAGAGAAAAATATTCAGATGGCCAAGAGACAAATAAACAAATGCTCAAAATAACCGGCAATAAGAGAGATGCAAATCAAAATCAACAATGAGATACCATTTCACTCCAGTGACAGTGGGAAAGTTTAAAAGGATAGCAAGTAACAAATGTTGGAGAGGATGTCGTGAGATAGGAACTCTGACACATTGTTGGTGGGATTGTAAAATGGTGCAACCACTCTGGAAGGAGGTTTGGCACTTTCTCAAAAAGCTGGACATAGAAATTCCATATCTTGGAAAATACCTTGAGAAAATGAGAACAAACAGAGACTAGTACACTAAATTCTTAAAAGGGTTATTCACCACAGTAAGAACTTGGGAATAGCCCAGTTGTCCAACTACAACAGAATGTGCTGAGAAATTGTGGTATATTTATACAATGGAATACTATCTAGCATGCAAAAGCAATGATTTTGTAAATTACTACCTAACTTGGGAGGCACTGGAGAGCATTATGCTAAATGAACAAACTCAGTTTCATAAGGAAAATTACTGTGTAAGACCATTATTGTAGAACATATATGAGGAACCACAGTGAGGAGGGTGGAACAGAGCTGTGAGAACGAGAGGGAGGTGGGGATAATTTATCATAGGGTCCCACAATTTGATGGGTGGAGGGAATGTTGGGTTAAAGAATTGGGAAAGCTCTGGTGTTAAAAACAATGTATATGAATAATAAAATAAAAATAAAATAGGAATTAATAAAATATAAGATGCATTAATAATAATGAGTGACTGGAATGCAAAAGTTGTCCACAAGGGAAGAAGAATTGGTAGTTGGGAGATATGAAATTATTTATAGAAATGAGGCTGATGGTAGAATGATAGAATTATGTACAATTAATGATTTATTCATTGTAAATACTATTATAAGAAATACAAACAGTGACTATACACATGGACACAGGAACCAGATTGATTACATCTGTGGGAAAAAATCTTTGAGGAATCTTAATTTGAGATGTGAAAACTAGGCCAGATCCTGATTATGGAACAGACCATCAACTATTCATGCAAAGGCAATCTAAGCCAAAAAAATAAAATCATTTCCACAATGACCAAAGTTTGACCTTGAGTCTGTCCTGCCTGAATTATGGTTAAGCACAAATTGTCAATGTTTAAAAAAAAAATAAAAAAGTTTTCGTGTTCTGTTTTCAGACATGCAAGTATTTATCTACCTATTAATGCTTTGTATGTGAAAATTTTTTAAATTTAGATCTTGCTACATTGATAGTATATTCTTAGAATGTAGTAAATT
>NW_006399874.1:7816082-7827417 GCF_000299155.1 Elephantulus edwardii
TAAATGAAAAAATATATTGTTGTTGTTGTCATGTGCCGTTGAGTCGCTTGTGACTCATAGCGCACTATGTACAACAGCCCTAAACTCTGCAGTGTCTTGTGCTAGTCACACTGTCTCTGACACTCCCATCCCAATTACCCCAGTCAGTGAAAATTTTATAATTTTAAAAGACCAAGTTTGAGGAATTGATCACCAAGGATTGAAGGCCAAAGGAATCATGGAATAAAATATCATACATGAATAACCAAAAGGGCATTACCAAAAAAGAAGAGAAAGAAAAGGCAAAATATTCCACAAGAAGCGGTGAAAATTGCATTAGAGTGACAAGAAACCAAAACAAAAAGAAGCGATACTGAAGTAAAAGAGGAGAACGTAAGATTCAAACTACTTGGGAAGACAAAGCAAAATATTATAATGAAATGTGCAATGAACTAGATTCGGAAAATAAAAAAGGTAAATGCATTTTTCAAGCTGAAAGAACGAAAAAAACAAATTCAAGCCTGGAGTTGCAATGCTGAAAGATGCCACAGGCAAAATCTTCAATGGCCCAGGATCATTAAACGAAGGTGGAAGGAATATTTAGAGTCATTGTACCAAAAATAACTGGTCAACACTGAAAAAATTCAGGAAGTACCATATGAACAAGAGCCAAAAGAAACAAATGAAGGTCAAACTGTCAATGGAATAATAGAATTGAGAACCCAGAAATCAGCTCACCTACCTATTGTCAACTGAGTTTTGACAAAGAGATGAAATCACTTAAGTGGGGAAATGACAGCCTTTTAAACAAATGGTGTTGGCAAATTGGAAAACTATTTGTAGAAAACTCAAGCAAGACCCACACCTTACACCATATGCGAAAATTAACTCAAGGTGGATCAAAGAGCTCAGTGTAAAACCAAAGATGATCAACTTCCTTAGAGAAAAGCTTGGAAGAACTCTAGAAGCTCTAATCAACAACATGAACAGTTTCCCAAGAATCCTTAGGGATCTTCTAAGAATCAAATCCCTATACATATCTAAATCTTTTCCAGTAGGGTAAAAAAGAAAGGTACAGACTGGGAAAGAATATTTGGTAATGACATATCAGAGATCTCTCCAAAGTACTGAAAAGCAATGGTTTCAGCCTAGAGACTAAGGTGTGCCTTATACAGGCCATCGTCTTTGCAATCACTTGCTAGGCATTACAGAACTGGACAATGACTAGAGATGATAGATGGAGAATTGATGCCTTTGAGCTGTGGTGTTGGAGAAGAGTATTGAATATACTGTGGACTGCTAAGAGAAGCTTCTTTGATATACTTTGGATATGTTGCAAGAAGGGATCAGTTCTTGGAGAGGGACTTCATACTTGGGAGGGTTGAGGAAGACCCTTGATGAGATGGATTGATTCAGTGACTGGGGTAACGGGGTTAGACTGTCAGAGACAGTGAGATTGACACAGGATAGAGCAGGTTTTAGGGTTGTTGTACATGGGGTCACTATGAGTTACAGGTGACTCGACAGCACATTACAACAATAAGAAACAAACAATGACATGCCTGATAAGAATCTAGAATTTATGGAATACTCTAACACCTCAACAAGATAAAGGTAAACAATCCAATCACAAAATGGGCACAGAATATCAACAGATATTTCACCAAAGACATTCATATTGCTAACAAGCACATGAACAAATGCTCAAAATCCTTAGCTCTAAGTGAGATGTGAATCAAAACAAATATGAGATATCATCTCACCCCAGTAACAATATCAAAGTTCAACAGAGCAGTAAACAACAAATGCTGGCAAGGTTGTGGAGATATTGGAAACTTTATTAACCATTGGTAGAAGTGTAAAGTGGTGCAACCACTCTGGAAGGCAGTATGGCTCTTTCTTAAAAAGTAGGAAATAGAAATACCATTTGACCCAGCACATCCATTACTGAAAATAAACCCTAAAAAAATCAAAACTGCCATCCGAGTAGATATATGCACCCAATGTTTAGTTTTGCACTGTTAACAATAGCAAAAAGATGGAAGCAACCCAAGTGTCCATCAACAAATTAATGTAATACTACACAGCACTGAAAAACAAGAACTCATAAAATATTACACAAAAGGATCAAAAGGATGACCCTGGAGGACATTACTGAAAGTCCACCTGGCAGCTGGGCAACAACATTCCATGCTGACGCACCTTTTGGGAGACATTCCAATCAGCCTAGTGTAAGATGGCTGCAGCCAATCAGAACAGAGTACGACCATTGGCCACATCCTACCGAATGTCAGCTATGACAACCCACTTGAGGTTCCTGAGTAGCTCCATACATGGGAATGGGCAAAGGACATCCAATCAGCGTCCTCCACAGAAAGGTGACCACTGAATAAACCAGCCTACCTCCAACCCTCACATATAAAACTTTTGTTGTAGCTTCCCCACGTGGGATTTACCCTGCCTTACTCTGCCTCTCTGGCCTAAGACAGACAGCAAACCTTCTCGAGAGCCGATAATAAACTCCTTTGTTTCACTTCATCTATTTCTCCATGTCCTTTTTTACCTCACAACTATGCTGAATGAAATATCTCAGTCAGAAAAAGACAAATACTACATAATGCCACTGTTATAAAACAGTACTGACATGGGGTTTGGGAAAAACTAAGAAAAGAGGGGATAAATAATGAGCACAGCATTTAAATAGATGAGAGAAAGAACTGTCTAAAAGAATTATATAATTAGGTATTATTTTCATGGTAACAGTCCACAATAAGAGGTGCATAGCAAAGTGGTCTGGGGGGCAGGAGAAGAGGAGAGGGAGGAAACTGTAACAATGAAATAATATTTTTAAAGATAAAAAATAACTAGGGGAGGGGGAGGGAGGCAAATGTGCAACTGTAAAATTTATTAAAATAATAATTAGAAAAATCCAAACAAACAGACAAAAAAATGTCAAGCTGCGCAGACTGACAAAAAATAAGGCCCCAGGAATAGATGGGATACTGATTGACATTTTTCAATTAGCAGATGCAACCCTGGATATGCTTACCATTTTGCGCAGAGAAATTTGAAGGATAACAAACTGGCTAACTGACTAAAAGAGGTCCATATTTGTTCGCATTTCCAAGAAAGGTGATCTAATGTGAAAATTATTGAACAATATCCTTAATATGCTATGCAAGCAAAATATTGCTGAATATAATTTGAAAACAAATTGACAGGGAAACACAAGAAGTTCAAGCTGGATTTAGAAAAAAGAGGTACATTATTGCTGATAGCAGATGGATCCTGGCTGAAAGCAAAGAACACCAGAAGAAAGTTTATTAGTATTTATTAGTTATGCCAAGACATTTGACTGTATGAATCACAACAAAAAATGGGCAATATGGAGAAGAATGGGAATCACAGAACACTTAATTGTGCTCATACAAAAATCTATACCTAAATCAAGAACACAACAATGGAACACTGTATGGTTTAAAATCAGGAAGGGTGTACATCAGAGGTATATCTTTTCTCCTTATCTATTCAGTCTGTATACTGAGCAAATAATCTGTGAAGCTAGATTCTGTGAGGAAGAATGTGGCATCACAATTGGAAGAAGACTCATCAACCACATGTGCTATGCAGATGATACAAATATGCTAGCTGAAAGTAAGTGGGATCTGAAGCACTTGTTGCAGAAGATTTAAGTCTACAAGCTCCAATATAGATCACATCTAACACCAAGAAGACAAAAGTCCTTACCACTGAGCCAGTGGAGAAGGGACTGAAAACTGTTAATGCTTTTACCTTATTTAGATCCACAATCATCAACAGGCTACCAGCTGTCAGGAGATAAGGATACATATTGCTTTGGGTAAGTGTGCTGTTAGAGAACTCTTCAAAATACAATGATGTCAGTTTGAAGAATAAAGTGTGACTGATTCAGGTCATGGTATTTTCAAGGACTTGCTGTTCATCTGAGAGCTGGACAATGGATAAGAATGACAGAAGAACTGATGCCTTTGAGTTGTGCCATGGGATAAAAATACCCAATATCTCAAGGAGTGCCAAAAGAACAAACAAGTATATCTTAGAGAAAGTACAGCTGGGATGGTCCTTGGTGACAAGGATGGTAATGCTTCACCTCTCATACTTTGGATATGTTGCTAGTATAGGTTCTTCCTTACAAAAGGATATCATGCTTAGAAATGTAGAGGTTTAGCAAAAGATAGGATGATCCCCACTGAAATAGGTTGACATGATGACTACAGCAATGGGCTCAAGTTGATGTGCTGAAGATAGCACAGGATAGGGTAGGCTTCAGATATTTGTTTTTTTTTTTTCAGATCATTTTTTTAATACGGTTGTCGTAAATCATACTCAACTCAATGGAACCTAACAAAAACAACAACAACAATAATAAGAATGCAGAAATATCATCTGGGAAACCTAAGTATAGTTTTAAGTGTAGTTTTTTTTTTACATACTCATGTCTACTTGCTTTTTCTTTATCATTTTATATATCTACTGTTACCTGTATTTCTTGTGTACCTTGGTATGTCCTCTCTTTCTTGAGAAGTACTGTTTTGTTCACTTGTTCCTTCCAGTTGTCTTAATAAGTGTCTATTATTATTCTTATTATTCTTTTTTCTATTCTCTTTCTCCCTTCCAAAGAATAGACTCTTTAAAATTTTATTACATTAGTGTTTTTATATTGCTCTGATTTATTTGCAAAGTTTGAATACATTGTTTTCCACAAAAGATCCTTCCCATTTCCTCTACCCCACCCACCCACTGAATTGTGCAAGCTATGATTAATCCTCCACCCCCTTCTCTCTCTCCATGTCTGGTATTTGGAAATATCTCATACTTTTAATTCAACTAGTTTATTATTTACATGCAAAAAATATTTGCCATAGCACCAAATGCACAATGTACCTGTTGTTAGTTTTAGCAGAAATTCAAGAATTCTCCTGTTTCCAATGTTATCTGTATTACTGAACTAAATCAACACCTACTTGTTTATGTGTTGTGGCATCAAAGATGAAATTTCATTTTCATGTAGCTAAATAATGGAAAACATTCTGCAACAATATTAGTATGTTAAAATCATCATTCTTTCATGTATTGCACAATTTTGGTGTGACTTTCTATTTAGATATTATCTTTTTTAAAAAAAATTCTGGTTTACAGTAATGTTTGCTACTTGGTGAAATTAGCTGTTAGTGCCCAGGCTACCTCCCTTGAGAAGAATTAAGGTGTACGTATTGCCTTTATAAATATACTTGAGCAAGTTAAAAGATAATTAAGAATAAGAATGCTTTCATCTGGAATTTTCATGCTACATGATATGAGAAAGTTGTTATATACCATTCGGTTGGAACCAAGTCGTAGCTGATTCTCCTGTAGGTTTTTAGAGGGAGTAAATTGAATCAGAAAAGATTTCCCATCTTTCTCTCATGGAGCAGCGGATGGATTTGAGAAAGAATACCATACAATTTTAAGATAGTTTGCAGAATTAAAATATTGTGGCTCTCTCACTATTGCTTTTAAATAAATACTTATTATAACTTTTCTGGAACACTTATTGATCTAATTTTTTGGGATGGATAAAACCATGAATATATCTGCCAGATCTTTAGTGTGCTTTGTGACTTACCAATTACATATGTAATTTCTAAAATAATGTATACGTACAGTTACTATCTAGACAGCTATTGTAAAAGGAAAGATAAAAGTGAAAGACCCAGCAATGAGAAATCTGAAAAAGTGAGTTGGAAAAAAACTTAACTCACAAAGATATCTAAAATAATAAAATATCGAGGAATAACTTTAACCAGGGAGAGGAAAGACTATTACTCTAAAAATTAAAACATTACTGAAAAAAGTTAAAGGACTCCTAGATATATACTAAGACATCCTATATTCATAGATTGGAATGTTTATTTAGTGTCAAGGTATTAGCACCACCCAATCTCTAAATTCAATGTGATCTTTGCCAAAATGTCAACAATTATTTTTTTTCAGAAATGAAAAAACACATTCTTAAATGTACATAAAATTTCAAGGAAGCTTGGATAGTTAAAACAACTTCGAAAAAATAAATAAGAATTATATTCACTGATTGAAAAACAAATTGAAAAAGTATGATAATCAAACTAGAATACTAGTACTAGATAGATGGAATAAAATTAACAGTCCAGAAATAAGTTCATAAATCTATAGTAAATAAGGTCTAGTAGTAATAAAGTCTTGGAAGCAAGAGTGGCATCCACTTCCATCATAGCTTGCCTCCGGAAACCCTATGAACCTGGAGAGAGGATGAGAGACACACAAATGTTGAGGATTCTCCTTCATAGGGTCACTATGAGTCTCCTGCGACTCAATGGCACTTAACAACAACAACAACAGTAATGAAGTGGATTATGTGTTAGAATAACTGAAAGATTGTTGGTTAGAAATGACCAGCTATAAGGTGTCGGACTACTAACTCAAAGGTGATGCATCTCTGGTGGTTCAAGTCCATAAGTGATTCCACGGGAGAAAGTTGGACTTCTGCATAATCTCAGCCTCAGAAACACAATGGAGGCAAAATTATGCTTAAATTCATACGCACTGTTTGAGTTCTGAGTTGAGTTTGGATTTAGACTTTCTGGTCACCAACAAAGGGTTTAAATACCTTAAAATGGGGGGAAAGAATGTTGTTTTTTACAAATAATGTTGGATAACTGCATCTCCAAAAGGTAGAGAATGAAGTTGAACTGATACTTTGTATCATATACAAAAATTTATTCAAAATGGGTAACAATGTAAATGTAGGAATTGAATGATCAAAATAGTAGAAGAAAATATACTAGTACTTACTAATAAGATAAAAATAGAGTTCATTAAAGCTTAAAAATATTGTTTTTAAGGAGAGTATCAAGAAAATTTAATGTCAAACTAAAGAATAAGGAAATATTTTGAAATCAGCCATCTGGAAAAGGGCTTAAAAGCAAGAATTAAACAACAGTAAGGCAATCAAAATATGGGTGAAGATAAAGAAACACGCTTCTTAAGGAAGCTATCACTAACAAGAAACAAAAAAAGCATAGTTAAAAATTAACGAAAAAGTCAAAACATCCAGAAAACAGAAAATATTGTTTGTTGTTGTTAGGTGCCATAGAGTTGAGTATGACTCATAGTGTCCCAATCAACAAAGATCTAAACCTTTGTCTCCTCGCACTTCCTGACACACAAAAGTCCATTGCAGCAATCACTTTGTCAATCCACCTGGTTGATCTCTTTCGTTGACTCTCCACCCTTCCTAGCATCATGTCCTTCTCCAAGGAATAATCCTTCCTAGCCATATGCCCAAAGAATGCTAGACAAAGCCTCATCATTCTTGCCTCCAAGGAGCACTCTGGCTTCACCTTTTACAGAACATATTTGTTCTGTTGGCTACCCACTGGTGTACGGGGCTCTTCTCCAACACCTCAGCTCAAAGGCACCAATTATTCTTTTGTTATCCTTATTCACTGTCCCATTCTCAGATGCATAGCAAGTGATTTGGAAATACTATGGCCTGAATACACCTTAGTCCTCAAACTGACATCATTACTCTTCAATAATTTGGAGAGGTCTCTAATTGCAGATTTTTCTTATTTCCTTACTGCTGGTACTAAGGGTGTTAATTGTGGATCCAAGCAAGACGAAGCTGTTGACAGTTTCTGTCTCTTCTCCATCCATCGAATATTGGCTAGGATGTAGAAAATTGGAGCATTTGTATATTGCTGACAGAATGTAAAATGATATAACTGCTATGTGGGGGAAAAATAGTAATTCTGGAAAGAATTAAAGTTTCCAATATGAAAAAAGTAATTTGGTTTGTAGCTATTGTCCAAAAGATTTCAAAGCATAGACTCAGGTAGATATTTATCCATTGATGGTTATTGGGTCATCATTTATATAGCCCATGTATAGAAATAGCCAATTCAGTATTAATACATGAATGAATAAATAAAATATGGTATGCATATTATGATATAATCTGTGAAAATATTATTCTAGCTAAAAGAGTTCTGTACAACTAGCCAAAGCAGGACTGACCCCAATACCTCAGTGCCAAGAAGTCTGTAGGAGAGTTGGACAGACAGAGTCTTGCCTATAGGTGCTCCTACTCTGACTGAAAACTGTATCCTGGGTGATTTCTGATCTAAAATTATAACCTGTTACTTCCCTAAGAAACTCAGTATTTCTGGGAAAAAGTGAAATAAGCTAGATATAAAAGGACAGATATTGTAGGATCTCCATTTATAGGAAATGTTTGTTGCTCTTATGTGCCATCGAGTCACTTGTCACTCATGGTGACCATATGTACAACAGCTCTGAACCATGCTCTATATTGAGCAAATTTCATTGTCTCTAACACATCTACCCCCATTACCCCAGTGACTGAGTCAATTCGTCTCATCCAGGGTCTTCCTCTCTTGAGTTCTCTCTGCACCCTTCCAAACATGATGTCCTTCTCCAAGAACTGGTTCCTACTGGTGACATGCCCAAAGAATATGAAATGGAGCTTGAAAATTCTAGCCTCCAAGGAAAAACTTGCTTTCACCCTTTCCAGAATAGACTTGCTTATTCTTGTGGCAGTCCATAGTATGTTCAATATTCTTCTCCAGCACCACAATTCAAATGTATTGATTCTTCTATCATACTTAGATATTGTACAACTCTCTGATGTATAGCAAGTAATTGTGAAGACCATGGCCTGAATCAGGAGCATCTTAGTCTCCAGGCTGACATTGTTGCTCTTAAGTACCCTGGAGAGGTTCCTGACAGCAGATTAAATGCAGTTTGTCTTCGATTTCCTGACTGTTGGTGCCAAGAGTGTTGATTGTGGAGCCAGAGAAACGAAAATTGTTAACAATCTTAATCTCTTCTCTACTATGGTGCTACCAATCGGCCCAGTGGTGAGAATCTGTTTTCTTGATACTGAGCTTCAATCCATATTGAAGGCTACAATCCTTGACCCTCTGCAGCAAGTGTTTCAGGTCCTCCTCAGTTTCAGCAAGTGCATCTAAAGTGCTGGTTGTTGAGTCTTCCTCCAATTCTAACGCCATACTCCTCTTCATAAAGTCTAACTTCCCAGATTATCTTTTCCAAATATAGATTGAAAAAGTAGGGAGGGAGATAGGCTGCATCCCTGGAGGACACCTTTCCTGATTTTGAATGATGCAGTGTTTCCTTGCTCTATTCTGATAAATATCTCCTGGTCCAAGTACAGGCTTAGCATAAGAACAAAGTGTTCTAGGATTTTCATTCTTCACAAAGTTAGCCACCATTTGTTATGACCCACACAGTCAAATGCTTTCCCATAGTCAATGAAACACAGAGAGATATTCCTCTGGTGCTCTCTCCTTTCAGCTAAGATCCATCTAACATTGGCTATAATAATATCCCTAGTGCCACGGCCCCCTTTACACCCAGCCTGCATATCTGGCAGTTCTCTGTTGATGTACTGTTCCACTTGTTTTTGGATACCAGGATCTTGCTTGCATGTGATATTAATGATATTATTCAATAATTTCCACCAACTGTCAGATCACCTTTTCTTTTTTCTTTCTTTCTTTTTTTTTGAACAGGAATAAATATAGATCTCTTCCAATCAGTTTGCCATGTAGCTGTCCTCGAGATTTCTTGGCACAACCTGGTGAGCACGTCCAGGACAATAGCTGTTTGTTGAAATATGTCACTTGGTGTTCCATAAATTCCTGGGGCCTTGTTTTTTGCTAATTCCTTCAGAGCAGGCTGAACGTCTTTCATCATCACCATTGCCTCATGGTCATATGTTGTGTCATGAAATTCTTCTCTGGCGGTCAATTCTTTTTGGTATAGTGACTCTGTGTGCTCCTTCTATTTTCTTTTTATGTTTCCTGAGTCATTCAGCATTCTTCCACAGCATCCTTAATTATTGCAACTTATGGCTTGAATTTAGTTCCTTAGTTCTTAGTTTCTTCAGTTTAAGAAATGCTGCATGAGTATCCCTTTTGATTTTCCAACCCCAGCTTTCACAATAATACTTTACTTTGTCTACTGTGCTGCCCTTTGAAATCTTCTGTTTAGCTCCTTAACATCTTCATTTCTTCTCTTTTCTTTGTCTTCTTGGCACTCTAGTGCAATATTCAGAGTCTCTTATGACAATCCATCTTGGTCTTTCCTTCTACCTCTGTAATGACCTTTTGCATTCTTCATGGATGATATTCTTGCTATTCTCCCACAGTTCACCTGGTCTTTGCTCATTAGTACTCAAGGTCTCAGACCTATTCTTGAGATGGCTTTTAAATTTAGGAGGGATAAACTCCAAGGTCAAACTTTGGTTTTTATAGATTTAATTTTCTTTAGCTTCCATTTGAACTTTGATGTGAGTAGTTGATGATATGCTATACAATCTGCATCTGGCCTAATTTTCACCGCTGATTTTGAGCTTCTCCATGATTTTTTCCCACGGATGTAATCAATCTAATTCCTGTGAAGGGCATCAGGTGAGGTCCATGTGTACAGCTGTTGTTTGTGTTTCTGGGGGGAAAAAGTATTTGCAATGAATAAATCATTAATTGTATAGAATTTCTGTCTCCAATATTATTTCGGTCACCAAGTCCATGTTTCCCAACTACTGATCCTTCTTTCCTTTTCCCAACTTTTGCATTCCAGTCACCCCTTATTACTAATGTATCTTGGTTGCATGTCCCATCAATTTCTGGTTGTGGGGTGGTCTCCATGCAGTGAGGTGGTTTCGACGCTGCAGGGCAGTCCTTGATATGATGGCTCAGGCCTCCAGACACTTCTGTAAAAGAATTATCTCTCTTCTCCTCAGTAGTGTTGTTGATGCTGTTGTTGTATACCATAGAGTTGGAACTTACCCATAGCTGAACCTCCAGAAGGTTTTAAGAAGTAGTTAAACACATGGGAGGTGATTGCCCATCTTTCTACCATGGAGAAACTAATGGCCTCAAGCCATGTGCCTTTGGGATTGCAGCACAGCTTCTTACTAGTATTCCACCAGAGCTCCCCCTCAATGATGTTAGCTTTAAGCAAATACAGACAGAAAAAAGATTAGTGATCATTGTGGACTGTGGTGATAAGAGATTGAGAAATTAGTTATTATGGTTATGAAGTTTAGAGGAGATGAAAAATTATTGAAAATGACTAGTCATGATACTGCATTTTAATATATACAGATTAAAATGGCAAATTTTATGCTGTAAATATTTTTTTATCACACACACACAGAAAGATAGAAGTTTTGAGCATGGAGTTAAAAAACAGGGGTTTAGATTAAATTCTCTCCGTGGATGTGTGTTGTTGTTGTTATGTGCCATTGAGTCACTTG
>NW_006399874.1:7830455-7855140 GCF_000299155.1 Elephantulus edwardii
GACTGGGATAATTGGGATGGGAGTGTCAGAGACAGTGCGATTGGCACAGGACAGAATGGAGTTTAGGGCTGTTGTACATAGGGTCGCTATGAGTCGCAGGTGACTCGACGGCACATAACGATAACATATTTTCTTGAGCCTCAATTTTCTCTTTTATTTTGGGATTATTTTAAAGGCAAAGATGCTTATCATATGAGTGATAACACATGAACAATATTTCTTTAAACTGTAGTTCTTTGTAGAAAGACATCATGATGGGAAAAATAAAAGATCAGTGAAAGAGGAAGACTCTCAGCAAGATAGATTGGTACAGTGACTTCAAGAATGGGTTTGATAATGGCAGATATCATGAATATGGGACAATATAGGGCAAGATTCTGATCCATTGTTCACAGAGTCATCATAAGTTGTTATCAACTCAATGATGCATAACAACAATAACAGAGACTTTCCCAAATGTAAGTTATTCATTCTTTTAGATGCCATTGAATTGACCACAACTTATAGCAACCCTATGAATAGCAGACCTCTACTTTCTTGTATCCTGTGCCATCCTCATTATCCCTAAAGTACTTGAGCCCATTGATACAGCCTCCCTGTCATTCTTACAATTGAGAATCTTCCTTTCTTTCACTCACCCTCCACCTTTACAATCATGATGTCCTTTTCCAAGGATAGATCTCTCCTAACCACATACCCAAAGTAAGTAAGATAGAGTTTCATCATTAATCCCTCTAAGGAACCCACTCTTCCTTCTAAGGAATCCTGGTTGCACTTTCTATAAGATGTATGTGTTGGTTCTTTTAACAGTTCATGGAATATTCAGTATTCTTCTTCAATGCCACAACTCAAAGGCCTCAATCCTTCAACTGCCATCCTTAGTCAATATCTAGCTTTCTGATGTATAGTACTCAATTGCCAAGACCATAGCTTGAATCATGTACACTAAATGGCATTACTGCTCCTCAGTACCTTGGAGAAGTAAGTACCTTACAGACTTCTCCAATACAACACTGGTTGGTTATTATTGTTGTTGTTGTTGTTATGTGCCATCGAGTCACTTGTGACTCATAGGGACCCTATGTACAAGAGCCCTAAACCCTGCTCTATCCTGTGCCAACATCATTGTTTCCAATTCACCTACTCCCACTACTCCAATCATTGAATCAATCCATCTCATTGAGGGCCTTCCTCTCCTGCACTATCCCTCCCAAACATGATGTCACTTGCCAAGGACTGGTCCATCCTTGCAACATGTCCAAAGAATGTCAGACAAATCTTCAGAATCCTTGACTCCAAGAAGCAGCCCACTTCACCCTCTCCAGGACAAACCTGTTTGTTCTCCTAGCAGTCCATAGTATAGTCAATACTCTTCTCCAGCACTACAGCTCAAAGGCATCAATTCTCTTTCTATCATCATTAGTCACTGTGAAACTCTTCAATGCATAGCACCCAATTGCGAAGACTATAGCCTGGTTCAGGTGCACCTTACTCTCCGGCCTGACATCATTGCTCTTCAGTACTCTGGAGAGGCCCATGACAGCTGACTTTCTTAATGCAATTAATCTCTTGATTTCCTGGCTTCTGGTACCAAGAGTGTTGTCTGTGGAGCCAAGTAAACAAAACTAAATTATTATTAGTATTTCTTGGCTGCTATTGCAAGGGTATTTTTTGTTGATCCAAACAGATGAAATCATTAACCACTTCAATCTCCTTTCCATATGTCATGATCTTTTCTATAGGGACAGTGGTGAAGATTTTTGTTTTCTCGATGTTGAGAAATCAATATTGAAGACTGTAGTCTTTGCTCTTCTGTAATAAGTGCCTTATGTCTCAATTGCTTTTGGTGAGTAAAGTTGTATTACTGGCATACCTTAGATTGTTGTTGCATCTTCTGTTGCCAGCTTCTTCCTCATAAATTACAGCTTCTCAAATTATTTGTTCTGCATACATATTTAATAGGTATGGAGAGAGGACACAACCATGCCACATACTTATCTTGATTTTAACCCATGTGGTTTTCTCTTGCCCTGTTCAGACAACAGCCTCCTGTTCTTAGGATAGGTTATACATTAGAGCAATTAAGTGTTCTGGAATTGCTGTCCTTCTCAATGTTATCTACCTATCATGATTCATACAATAAATGCTTTTGCATAAAAAAAATAAAACGTAACTAGACATCCTTCTGACATTCCTTGCTTTCAGCCAAGGTCCATCTTAAATCAGGAATGGTATCCTTTAAGCAACACCCTCTTCTTGAACCTCTGGCAATTCTCTGTCAATGTACTGTTCCAACTGAACTTGGATGAGATTCAGCGAGATTTTGTTTGCATTGCTAGGATTATTAGAAAATGTATAAGCAGATATTATTAGAGACCATCTGAAAAGCATTCATCCCAGCAGAGATCCTCCCAGAATAATTTATCTGAAAACTCAGTCAGATTGGATTGACAGTGGCATACTTGGAGCACGACATAGCCTTGCTTCAGTGCTCCCACTGTGTTTTCACACAGTTTGCTCTTTGTTAATTAAACAGAGCCTAAAGTGTAGGCATTTATTAGGCTGGACTCTGGACAAGCATGAAGTGTGAAAACAGTACCAAAAAAAGGAGTTTGAAATAGATAAAAGGTTATTTCAAATACATGGACTTTGAGGTTTACATACCTTGCCTCTTTATGTATTATGATTTAAAGCAGGCATCTCGGGCAACAAAGGGAGGGCAAAAGAAATGTCCAGCTTTGCTAATGCTGATAGACACATGGGTCTTTTGATGCCATTGAAGCATTAGATTTTTATCCCCAAGAAGCCTGCAGTCTTCACTCAGCTGGAACAAGTGGAAACGGATCTCAGAGATAACAACATTATAGCCAGAACGTCTAGAGTCATTTTCATCTAGTGATGAGTTCTGCTTTCTTCACCTTTCAAACGGAAAAAAAAAGCGAAAGCTCTTGCTTCCTTCCCTCCCTCCCCCTTTTCTAATTGAGTAGCACAACTCAGCCCTTGAAAAGCTATTGACAGGCTCCCATTTCTTGATACATTTAACCAGACAGGACTCTCGATGATGAGAGATCATTTACAGATACCTTTTAAGGAGGGAGTTAATGGAAGAGAGAATAAAAGGAGGAATTATTCTTACTCCTTATTGTGCCTTCCAGTGAAAACATTTTTAGCCTTGTCTGAAGAAGACTTGCCTCCATCACCCACCTGGTAATTATCAAGGAATGCTAACTTACATCCTTACCACAGCACTAAAGCCTCATGTTTTCTCTTTATCTTTGTAAACACTCCTCTGAGTCATGAAAATAAGATTTTTAAAAGGTTTTCTTGCACTCTGAGCTACAGCATGGTCAATTTGAAGAAGTTTGTGGATTATTCATTGATGCTTTTGTAATAGTTGAATGGGAAAAAATAATCTTAAAATTTAAAGGAGACATGCTTGTATATTCCATTATTTAATATGGAACTATATGTTTCTTAAAAGGAGTAAATCTGAGCAAAGTCTCCTTCTAGCACCTGACGTTGTGGCCTAAGGTCCTGTGTACCTTGCTGGATGAAGATATTACTATCAGTACCACACGTTTCCCTTTGTAGATATTCATGCTTATTTCCAGAAGCCATTGTTGATTGTTGAAGACACAAATGCTATAGTTTTCTCCTTTTTTAGTAGATTGGAAATATTGGCCTCATGGTAAGAAGATGCACTGCCATACCAAAGGTATGTAGTTCAAGTCCACTAGCTGTTACACAGAAGGGTGGACAATCTGCTCCTGTGCCATTAACTGCCTCGGCTATGAAGGTCAGCTATGAGTCGAGCCCAACTTGATAGCACACCACAGCTGTAATAAATAATAAAATTATAATGAATAAATTAGTATACGCTGAACAACATTAAACATAACCTTTAGACCATAGGAAAAAGCAATACATATTGTACAATTTTTGCTAAAATTTCTCATAAATTAATATAAGACCGTTCTAATACAGCTAGTTTCTTAACTCGCACAGGTCATCCATGAGATCAATACTTTTCCATATTTCTAATTTTCACAGTAGTTAAAGTTTCATTTCTCATTATAATAAACTTTTAGCCATTCAGCCTATATCTATCCACTAAGCATAGAATAAAATTAATCTTATGAAAAGAGATTCATTAGTGGGCCAATATATGAGGATTAGAAAAGTCTGTCTGAATCACCAGGCAGAAATGGCATTTAGGATCCGAGTCCACTTCCAGACAAAATTAGCAAAGGCTGCAGTGAAGTTAAAGTCTGCTGATTGCAAAATTGGAAATTGGTTTCCTGGGGCTCTCTGTAAACTCTTCATTACTTTACTCAATCATGGTTCATTAACAAGTTAACAGACGGAAGACCAGTGCACGTTGGGATATATGTGGAACCCATCCTTCCATCTCCTTGAACATCACTTAAAACTTGAATGTCACAGCAGATTAGACATTGTATCACAGTGCATTTTCATACCATTCTGTACATGGTCAGCCCACAGATCCTATGCACTTAACCTCTAAATATTGTCAGATGTTTTTGTTTTATCATGCATTTCACAGGGCAGCAAAGGTTTTAATTCAGAGTGACTCTGATGGAACAAATAAAAAATCTCAAAAGGCATCTGAGAAAGAAACACTGGGAGAAACTCAGTTAAGAGACTCAACTAAAGTAGATTTAATGGTTCCCATTAACTTGGATCTAATTCACTGGAGAGGAAAAAAAAATCCATAGGGACATTAGGCCTTTTAAATGTGCTGCTAAAAATGGTTGGACAAACTGTAGCCTTCGCACATAAAGGAGTTTTACTCAACCTGAGGAAATAGCTTTGACTCTCAGACCAAAATAATTCATTTTATGCAGTTCATGTTGCATGCAGGAAGGTATTTTTGTGTCTTGTAACTCATGAGAAACATTAACTGTGGAATGTAATAATCATTACAGATGCCAAAGGACACACTGGGAGTTATGATTTATTTCTATTTGGTTCTGATGAGTATGTGTTTGCATTACACAGATGATCTGTTATCAATAGTTTTCTAGACTTTTATTTATACTGATGTATTTCTAAGATTCAGAGACTGTTTTATATTCAGTTGCTGTGTACTGCCAAGTTGAAACCGACCCACATGTGATCCTCCAGCATGTTTTCAAAGGAAGTAAATCTCAGGGGATGGGATCACCCATCTTTCTATTTCAGAGTAGCTGGTGAATTTGAAGCCTATACCTTTCAATTGGCAGTGTGATAAATGCCTTACCACTAAGCCACCAGAGCAGGTGAAATAAAACTGCTGAAGGTTCAGGTTAGAAAGATAGAATCTGATGAAGTAGTGAAGACAAAAAACTTATATGCGGACTGTATGATGTCTTAGTCTACCGGGGGTTGCATTGCTACCCTAAAGGCCAAAGCTTCTGGCATTTGGAATCCACCAACCACTCCATGGGAGAAAGACAGACAATCTCCTCATGTGAGGTTTGTCACCTCAGAAACCCAAAGGAATGCCAGCTATGAGGCAGTTGCTACTCAAAGACAATGAGTTGGAGTCTAAAATAGCTCTGGTACATTTGTAGTTTAGCCATTTTGCTGCTAATCCAAAAGCTGGCACTTCAAACCTGACAGCTGCTCCAAATGAGAGAGATGGGCAGTCAGACTCCAGAAAGATTTGCAGCTTTGGAACTGGGTGGGGTGGTTCTCCTCTGCCTTTTCAGGGCCTCTATGAGATGGAAACAACTTGATTGTCAGATTCTAACAGTAAACACAGAAACCAAAATGATGTTTTATGTAACATTTACTTTTCATAGTAGGAACAAACATGATAATCATTTATCATTATGCTAGATATTGTCTTTGAGATCAAAGGATTTTTATGGTAATATGTATTGAATTCTGACCCCTGAAAGTAGGTGGTATAAATCCTAGCATCAGCCTGGGGTTATAATCCTACTTGGGAATGAATCTTGGCTGTGTTAATGATACAGAATTCAGATATGGTGCATTTTGAGCCAATCTTTTTTGAGATAAAGTAAAACAAGTGAAAAATAAAGCCGACATGGAGGAGAGAGATGTCAGGCAACGTCAAGATGGCCTAGGAGAGGAAGCTCAAAGAGACCAGAACCTTTCTCTAGAAAACACAGAGAAAGTCTTTCATTGGAGAAGTTGCCAGGTTTTGAAGGTGTTTCCTAAAATATGAAAAATGAAATTGATGAGATGTTTTTCCTCTTTCAATTTATTTTCAGTTTGATGTTTACTTATTTACCATATCTAGGTTAACTAATTCTGCATCGTTTTGTCAATTTTTATACGTTAAAGTGGAAGCTTTTATGAAATGCAACTTGAATTCTGACATAGGTGCACTCAGCTATCCTTTATTGCACTTCAGCATTGCCTAATAGATCATGATTTTTGTTATTGATTGCCATCAAGTGACCCTATGAAGACCTGAAGCCTTTCTATAACTATAGTTATTTATTGCAGTTCATAGAGTTTCCAGAGGCATATTTTGTAGGAAGTGGATGCCACTCCTGCTTCCTAACCTGTCTTAAACTGAGAGCTCCACCAGACACTGTCCACTATGGGTAACCATTATGGTGTTTGAGACCCTAATGGCACGAGGTTCAGCATCACAGCAACCCCAGGTTATCTCAGTAAAGCATATTGATAGAAATGTGCTGTGCCATGTAGAAGAGTGTTATTCTAAAATATAATAAATCATGATAGATGGGGAAAGATTTAGAATGTTGACAATTTAATTTCACTCTGATCCACAATAAATCAATACTCTTTACACTAGTGGTCAGTAAATTAAAAGAAGAGTTTCACTAGGAAAATTTCTGTCAAGGGTCTCTCCAGAGTGCTGGAGCAATGATGTCAGTCTAGAGACTCAAGTGAGCCTGATCCAGGCCATGGTCTTTACAATCACTTTCTATATATCAGAGAGAGCTGGGCAATGACCAAGGATGACAGAAGAATTAATGCTTTGAATTATGATGCTAGGAAAAGAGTATTGAACATACCATGAATTGCAAAGAAAACAAACAGGTCTGTCCTGGAGAGGATAAAACCAAGTTGCTTCTTGAAGGCCAGGATTTTTTTTAAAATTATTATTAAATTTTATTAGTTTTAATGAACATTTACAGAGATTTTAGGTTTTCATTCATTCATTGTTGCACTGTTTTCTCTACCCTTCTCCCCAGTTTGTTCTTCTTCCCCCCTCAAAATGTCTGTTTTAATTGTCCAATTGCCACAGTGCTTGTCAAAGCCAGTTCTGATTAATCTCCTTTGTCAGTGTGTCCCTTGCCATTCCCTATCACTCCTCCCTGAGAGAGACTTCACCCTGATTCATAAGGAAAAGGGGATGGCCTATTAGCTACTTCCTGCTGAAAAGGGACGCTGTGGGTTTCAGGGTGAAGATCTTCTCTTACTACTCTAAAGGGCCCCTTTGGCAGTAGGAAACACATAGACTATTATGGATTATTATTATGGAGATTGATTTTCGAATTTAGATGCACTGTTATCAATTGTGCTTAGCCATACATGTTCATATCCTTGAAGATGTATCACGGAGGTGTTACAACCAGTAATGTTAATGCTCATCCACGGCTCTTCTGGGAGGATCTAAATCGTTGAAGCATCCTCCTTTGTTTCCAGCTGGGAGCTGGGGCCTGTCAGTCCTGTCTGCCACGAGGACCTGATGTGGGCCACCTTGGCGAAGTGTCCTTCAGAGCCACACTTAAAGCAAGTGAGTGGTAGCTTCCTCTCTACTCCCTTGCCTATCTGTGGCTCTCGTCTGTGACACTGTCTACTGAAGTGGAAGGCCAGGAATTTGAAGCTCCATGTCACATAGTTGGCATGTTGCCAAGAAAGACCAGTCTTTGGAGAAGGACATCATGCTTGGAAGTGTGGAGAGTCAGTTCAGGAAAGGAAAATCCTGGATGAGATGGATTGACACAGTGACTGCGGCAATGTGGTCAGTTGTGTCAGAGACAGTGAAGTTTGCTCAGAATAGAGCAATTTTCAGGGCAATTGTTTCTAGGGTCACTATGAGTCATAGTTCACTTGAAGGCACATAACAATAAAAACAACAATAGCAATAGATCTAAACATATTGATTGAAATAAGGTTTTCATCATAATCTTTAAAACCACTCAGTAGCTCTAGTGGGCACAGGGTAATGAACTACACTTCCAACCAAAAGATAACTGGTTTGAATCTAACAGCTGCTCCCTGGGAGAAAGATGGGTAGTCTCTTCCCATGTGATTGACAGGCTCTCAAAATATGAAGGAGGGTCAGTTTTGAATTGGTTTTATCCAAGGGCAGAATATACCAACAACAATAATAAAGTTTGATTTGGTAAAAGACCATTGAACTTACACATGCAAGCAAAATCTTGCTTATCCAAAACTGACTTGAACAGTACATTGAAAGAGAACTACCAGAAATACAAGCTGGGTTTGGAAGAGGTTGTGACAATAGACAATATCACCAATGTCAGATGGATCTTGGCTAAAAGCAGAGTAACATATGAATGTCTATCTGTGTTTTATTTGCTATGCAAAGGCATTACGGTGTGGATCACAATAAATTATGACAGAGTTTGAGAATAATGGGAATCCCAGAACACTTGATTGTGCTCATACAAACCTATACTCGGACCAGGAGGCCGTCCTCAAAACAGAGCAAGGAAACACAGTATGGTTAAAAATAAAGAAATAAGTGCATCAGGGATGTATTCTGTTTCCATACTTTTTAAATCTATATGCAGAACAGATCATTCAGGAGGCTGGGATATGTGAGAAGGAATATGGCATTAGAATTGGAGGAAGACTCATAAACTACCTACTATATGAAGATGACACAACCTTGCTTGCTGAAACTGAAAAGGATCTGAAGCACTTACTGCAGAAAGTCAAGGACTGTAGTCTTTTATATGGATTGAAATTCAATATCAAGAAGACAAAGAGTCTCACCACTGGGCCAGGTGGCAGCACCATAGTAGATGTAGAAGAGATTGAAATTTTTAACAATTTCAGCTTACTGGGCTCCAAATTCAACTCTCCTTGTGCTAGCACTCAGGAAATCAAAAGACATATTACACTGGAAAAATCTGCAAGTAGAGACCTCTTCAGAGTACTGAGAAGCAACTATATCAGTCTAAAGTGTGCCTGATATAGGCCAGGAGCTTCGCAATTACTTGATACCCATCAGAAAGTCCAACAAATGACTAAAGATGAAAGAAGAAGAATTGATGCCTTTGAGTTGTGGTGCAGGGGAAGTGTGTTGAACATATCATGGGCTGCCAAGAAAACAAACAGGTCTGTCTTGGAGAGGGTAAAACCAAACTTCTCCTAGAAGGCTAGAATTATGAAGTTTTGCCTCACATACTTTTAGGCCCATGGCTAGGAGGGACCAGTCCTTGGAGGACATGATGCTCAGAAGGATGGAGGGAAAGCCCAGGAGAGGAAGAAACCAGATGATATGGATTGACACAGTAGCTGAGGGATTGGGGGTAGGGTGTGTTGGAGTCAGTGATACTGGCTCAGAACAGGGCAGGATTCAGAACTGGTATACATAGGGCCACTATGAATCACAGATGACTTAATGGCACATTACAACAACAACAAATATTATATTTATATTTATGCTACATAACTCTGTGGTCATTCATCCTTCTTTGACTCTAATAAGAGGATGAGACAAGTCCCTTTATAGAAACATCCCAGATTCAAGTAAACTGTTCTGTAGAAGGTAAAAATAGACTGATTTTGGTATAAATTCATAGAACAAAGCTCTGACTCAGGAGGAGCCTATATTTTGAAGACACTGGGAAACTGAGATAGTCTGTGAATAAATTTGAGCTCTTGGATCTCTTCTACTTTATTTAATCAGCTATGTTTTTTGTTATTGTCATTGTGGGTCAGCTATGAGTTGGTTTTTACTCAAGGCAGTGAGAGCTAATAAATTGGATTTAAATTGACCAATGCTAGTTCCGGGGTAATTATTCTGTTCAAGGTAGAGAGAAGTCGGAAACTCTCCCTCCTAATTTGTAACATTACATATATTTGCTGAGTTTTGTTGAACTTTAATTTTAGGGAGGCTGAACTATGCCCTGAATTTCTGCCATTCTTTGTTTTTGCATTCTGATCAATGTATAATTTATTTTCTTAATTGTCTTCATTTTTTCTTAGTGTTCTGTCTCTCTGAGAGAATTCAACAGCACCATAGTACGACTTGAAAATATTTCCAAATATTAAATAAAACCATTGTTGTTGTTGTTAAGTGCTGCCAAGTCTTAGCGATCCTAGTAATGAAAGACCTGAACACTTGTATTAATTCCATCATTTCTCCAAGTTCATAGAGTTTCCAGAGGCAAGCTCTTTTGGAAGTGGAGGCCACTCCTGCTTCTGTGTTTGTTTTAATCAGGGAGCTCCACTAAACACTGTGCCCCATGAGTAACCATTATCACATTTGACACATCAGTGTCACAGTGTTCGCCATCACAGCAACCACAAGTTACCTCTGTACAGCAAATGGACAGAGCAGTGCTATTCCATTTAGAAGAATGTTTGACCAAAACCAAGTAAAACCAGGCCTGAGAGCAGCAGACTAACCCACCTTTGGGTTGGTAGCATCACTTTTTGTCTAGTATTTTCAATTATGTTTTTGTTATTAATGTTTAAGATTGTAACTTGCTACAAGGAAAGGGTAATAAAGGCTTTGATTAGCTTCTACCCAAAGTGAGTAAACTTTAATAGGTCCTGGTGTTTTTAAGTTGTTAACATATTATTTACTCAAATGCAGTATTTTTCTTCTTAACTCCCTAAGGCTTACTCTTATACATACTCTAAAGTAGGGTCAGTATGAAAATAATCTATCCTGCATTTTTTTATGTAGAGTTATAATTATGAATATCATTTGTCCTTTTCTTTTCCAATGCTTTTATTTTCTATTAGGTGCTGTTAAGTCATTTCCAACTCAAAGTCTTGATGTAGGACAGAATGAAAGTGTCTGGTCCTGCATCACCCTCACAGTTGTGACCAAGGGTCTTTCTCCTTTGCTCACTCTCTCTTTTACCAAGTACCATGTTCTTCTCTGGAGATTGTTCCCTCCTGATAGCATGACTGAAGGCTGTCTGAGGTGTCACCACTCTCCCTCCTAAAGAACAAGGCTGGTTGGTTGTATTTTCTGGAAATCCATGGTATGTTCACCATTCTTCACCTATACCACAATTCAAGGAAATTGGTTTGTTCAGCACTCCTTATTCATTATCCAACTTTTGCAGGCATAGGGTGGTTGAAAATAGCACAACTTAGATCAGGCACATGTTAGGCTCCAAAATTAACTTCTTTGTTCTTTGATATTTTAAAACAGTCCTCTGCAGATTTGCCCAATGTAATATACCTCACTTGAGTTCTTGACAGCTTATGAATTTGGATTCAAGTAAAATAAAATTATTGACAACTTCAGTCATTTCTCTGTTTGAATGAAGTTATTTATTGATGTGGTTGTGAGGATTTTGTTGCTTTTTAGTGTAGATTTAGAATTCACACTGAGTTTCATTTTTAAGTGCTTCAAGTTCTCTTCACTTTCAAAAAGCAAGTTTGTCTCATGGTCTTAATGCATGTTGTTTCTGATTCTTCCACCAATCCTGATACTATGTTCTTCTTCACATATTCCAGATTTCAAAGTAATTTGGTCAGTATACAGACAGAATATGTATCGTGACTAGATATATACAACCCTGACACACACTTTCTCCCATTTTAATCCCTCATTCTGTTTATATGACTGCATCTTGGTCCATGTTTCTAAATGAGCACAATTAATTGTTCTGAAATTCCCATTCTCTAAACTATTATCTTTATATTATTATGATCCACATAGTTTAATGACTTTATATTATAAAAAAAAACCCATCTAAACATTTTTCTGGTGTTCTATACTTTCAGCCAATATCTATTTGATGCCAGTAGTAATATCTGTTATCATTGGGAACTCTCATGGCTTAAGGGTAAGAAGCTGCATGGCAATCTCAAATGAATGTGGTTTGGATTCACCAGCAGCTCTATGAAAAAAGGATTGGCAGTCTCCTCCCTTGTGATTACCTGCATCTGAAAACCTCTGGAATGCCCGCTATGGTTGGTGCCATCTCAATGGTGCACAACAGCAACAACAAAAACAACAATATCCATTATACAATATGCTCTTCTGAATTTGGTTTGAATTTTTAGTAGTTCTCTGTTAATGTATTGCAGTAGCTATTTACTTTGTCAGGCAAAGAGAGAGAGAGAGAAAACGTCTCTGTTAGAAAAAAGAAGTTACTCTGTTATTTTCTGCAGCTTTCTTTTTCTGTTTGCCTCTTGGTTACTAAAGTGTCTGTTTACAAGCATCTCAAGAATATATTGTTCCCCTCTTGTGCAGAAGACGAGAACCTTGTAACTCAATGCCTTACATTATAACTCAATGCCTGAGGGACCTGAAGAGTGTGTATTTCATTGCTTTCAAGTCTCTTGACATAATGGAGTTATCAGTGTCTGCATCTCCTATTTGTGAAGATGCACTATACTTTGATGGATTCTGACCTGATTTCTTCAGTGACTTCAAACCTGCAGAGCATTATTTTTGTCCTGATTCCTGAAAAAAGCTACCTAATGAAAAAATGTAATGATCTTTCAACCAAATGCAAACTTTTCATTTCATAAGTGCTGAAGAAATGGAAATTACAGATAGAAGATCCTAAGTGATGTGATGTGTAATGTTTCAGAGTGTTAAGTGAAAAATTAGTGGTTTAGATTCAGTGGGTGCTTGCTCTGTGGGAGAAAGATGGACTATTTACTCTCAAAATTATTTACACACTTAAAAACCTGATGGAATGTTTCTATGTTTTGAAACAGTCTCAATAACAGTGGACATTCAGGAGCATATGATAACTGTTGTTGTTGTTGTTATGTGCCGTCGAGTCACTTGCGACTCATAGCGACCCTATGTACAGCAGCCCTAAATCCTGCTCTCTCGTGTGCCAATCGCACTGCCCCTGATGCACCCATCCCGATTATCCCAGTCACTGAATCAATCCATCTCATAGAGGATCTTCCCCTCCTGCGCCATCCCTCTACCCTCCCAAGCATGATGTTCCTCTCCAAGGACCTGTCCCTCCTTGCAACATGTCCAAAGTATGTCAGACGAAGCCCCAGAATCCTAGAAAAGTAAATAATAAGTAGAGTCAATCAAATCCACCGTATAGGCATTTGATAGTAGCATAGAACTACATCTTAAAGAGAAGAATCAAATCATGAAAATGAGATGTGGAAAATGAGAGAAATTCTACAGATTGTTGTTGTTGTTATGCACCATTGAGTCATCTGTGATTTGTTGTGACTCTACATATAATTGCTCTGAGCCAGTCTCATTGTCTCTGACACACCTAACACCATTACCCAGTTACTGTGTCACCCATCTCATCCACGCTCTTCCTTTCTTGGACCATAACTCCACCCTTCCAACCATGATGTTCTTCTCCAATGATCAGTCCCTCCTTGTCACATGCTCAAAGTATGTGAGATGGATCTTCAAAATCCTTGCCTCCAAGAAGAAATTTGATTGTACCCTTTCCAAGGCAAACCTGTTTTTTCTCTTGGTGGTCCATGGAATATTCAGTACTCTTCTCTAGCCCCACAACTCAAAGATATCTAGTCTTCTTCGCTCATTCTTAGTCATTGTCCAGTTTTCTTATGCATAGAAAGTAATTGCAAAGACTGTGGCCTAGCTCAGGCATACCTTAGTCTCTAGACTAATATCATTGCTTTTTAGCACCTTGGAGAGGTCCCTCACAATGCAAATAATTTTTTTAATTTTCTGATTGCTGATGACAAGAATGCTGATTGTGGATCTGAGCAAGCTGAAATTGGTAGCAACATCAATCTTTTCTCCATCTATCATGGTGCTACCAATTAACCCAAGACAAAATTCAATCTGTTTTCTTGATGTTGAGCTTCAATTCATATTGAAGACTACAGTTCTTGACCTTTTTTCAGCAAATGCTTCAGGGCTTCCTCAGTTTCAGTAAGCAAGGTTGTGTCATCTGAATAACATAAGTTATAATTTTATTTTATACTGGTTTATTTACAAAGTTCAAATACATTGTTGTTCACACTGAGTCTTTCTCATTCCCGCCCCCCATCAAATTATGTGACCCTATGATTATGCACCCATAATCACCCCTCTGTTTGCAACTTCCCTCTGCTTGGGTCCTCATACTCTTTCTGCACTGATGGTTTTATACAGTATTTGTCCTCATGAGCCTTTCCTGATTTTCAACCATGCAGTGTTTCGTTGCTCTGTTCTTGGAACTGCTTCCTGGTCCAAGAATAGTTTTGCATGAGCACAAGCAAGTGTTCTGGGATTCCCATTCTCCTCAAGATTAGCCACAATTTGTTGTGATCCACACAGCTAAATGCCTTTGCAAAGTCAACAAAACACGCCCTTATTTTGCCTGTTTAAGAGACCTTATATGTCAAGACATAGATATATCCTCAGATACTGAGCTTTATCCTAATTCCTGAGCATTTTGAGTTTCATAAATGCTTTTTCTGCTCCTTAGTTGGGGTTCTGCTAGTTGTAGTTTCAAGTCCTTTAGAACAGAACCTTCAGCCTAGGAGATTTAAGGTAGCTCAGTATCTTAGTTTCCTAGTTCAACTATAACACAAAACCCACACAGATGGATACTTTCAAAGAACAGAAATTTCTGTTTAAAAGGAATATATGATTGAGTATTGTTTGCATAACAACAGCCCAGAATAAGAGCTGCATAGTAAAGTGGACTGGGGTGGGGGTGGGAGATTGTAAAACAATGAAAGAATTTTTTTTTCTAAGAGAAGAGCAAACTGGTGTGTGTGTGGGGTAATGGGCAGGGAGGAAAATGTGCAACAATTAATGAATGGAAATTCAAGTTTTCTATAAACTTTCATTAACATCTCGATTTAAAAAAAAGGAAAACAAACAAAAAAACCCAAAGAACAGAAATTTGTTTTTCAAAGTCTGGAGAATACAAGTCTAAATTAATGGTTCGGTCCTGTCGATTTCTTATTTGTCAGTAGCTCCAGTATGCTTTGTTGATTCTGAAATGGCATCTGCCTTTTTTACTACTTCAGAAGTGATTATGCTTAGAACTCATCCGACATGAGTAGGACCCAGGGGTTGAAATGATTCATTTAGTTTGACCTCTTGTGTCTACATTTCCACTGGAGATACACTGAGTCAGAATCTCTGCTTTAATCAGATTCCCTGGGGACTCTCTGGTGATCTGTATTAATATTTAAGAATGACCTGGGGTTCTTGCAAAACTAGCATTTCTGTTTCAGTATATCCAGTGAAAATGCAAATTCTCAACAGGAAACTAAACTAGAGTTGTTTGGTTTGAAGTACTGGTATGGCCTCAACTCCTTGATTAGCTGTAGAACCCATCTTGGTCTGTTATGGTAGAAACAGCCTAATGTAGCAAACTTTATTTCTGTACAGGATTATATCCAATGAGATAGGTATTAGAATTCCAAGATATATATTTTTTGGATGGTCAGTCCACATTTCAATTTATAACTCTCATTGTGTCTCTAGACTTTTTGGGACTTAGGTTAGAGAATTGGAGACTAACAGGCAGAAACAGAATCAATAGAAAAATTGAATCAGTCTGGTAAGGAGGCTATTCTCAGAAAGGCAGAAGCAAGCAGGCTGAGCCAGGTAAATGGATATTAACATATGGAAGAAGAGAAATAAGAATCTTGGACTGGGTCTTAGATAAGGTGAGGCATTATAGAATCGTAGAAAATCCACTGGAATAGAATTGAGGACTACATTCTAGGCTTGATTCTGTTATTAATTTTTTGTGTTACTATAGGCTTTAAATGATAGGGTAGATCTCATTAGCATAGCATATGGGTAACTTACTTTTTATTTTATTATTTTGTTCTGTTTTGATTTTTTTAAAAAAAATTCAACATATGGTGTTTCTGGAGATTAAGGTGCGTCTGATACAGGCCATGGTCTTTGCAATCACTTGTTATGCATCAGAGAGTTAGACAATGACTAGGGAGGATAAAAGAAAAATTGATGCCTTTGAGTTGTGGTGCTGGAGAAGAGTGTTGAGGGTGTCATGGACTGCCAAGATAACAAACAGATTCATCCTGGAGAGGGTAAAATAGGGAGGCTCCTTGGAGGCAAGGATTTTGAGGCTTGGTCTAACAAACTTTGGACATGTTGTAAGGAGGGGCCGATCCTTGGAGAGGGACATCATGTTTGGGAGAGTGGCGGTACAGCTCAGGAGAGGAAGGCCCTCTATGAGGTGGATTAATTCAGTGATTGGAGTAATTGGGATGGGTGTGTCGGAGACAGTGCAATTGGCACAGGACAGAGCAGAGTTTAGGGCTGTTGTACATAGGGTCGCTATGAGTCACAAGCGACTCGACGGCACATAACAACAACATAGGCATGTAATTTAACAAGTGGTAAGAAGCTGCACTGCAATACCAAAGGCACATGATTTGAAGCTACTAGCTGCTCTTTGGGAGATGGATAGATGATCTCCTCCCTCTTCCTGCACAATTAACTGTCTGAAAACATGCTGGAAGAGGATCAGTTCTAACTATATGGTAAACAACAACAGCTTCATAAGTTGAATCGTAAATAGCATCAAAGGATTTCTAAGTTCTGTCACAGGTTTAAAAATCTATTGTTCTATGTTATGTTGCAGGAAAGGCTATTTATTGGAAATATCACGCTTGGAAAGGTAGAAGTTTGGTGAGAGAAAGGAAGACCCTCAGACAGATGGATTGTTGCAGTGATTGCAGCAAGAGGCTCAGGTATGTTAAAGATTTTGAGGAGGACACAGGATAGGACAGGGTTCAGAACTGCTGTTCGTAGGGTTGCTAGGAGTTGTACTCGAAGTCACCAAACAACAGCAATGGTATGTTTTATTCTCAACCATCATATTGCCAAAAGGAAGGAGGCTGCTCAGAGAACATTAGAAGTAAGTTGAAAATGAACACACTACATCATTCCCTTTGACACTGATCGTTACTTAGCAATTTAAGAACTGTAGTAAGCAAATGAATTCATGAGTAAGATAAAGAGAACATTTACCAAATACACTCTATTAAGAAACACTTTCTGTTTTATGTGCTGACAGTAACAGCAAATTAGAAAAGTTACTTAAACAAGTAACTTCTATATTTTGAAATTATTAAAGGAACATGTTCATTTTGGATTCCCTCTGTCTACTATTATTTAAAAAGCTATTCTGACTCACAAAGGAAAAAATGTTTAGAACAAAAGCACCAAAACCTTTTCATTCTGCATTTATTTGCTGAGTGAATGATATGGAAAATGATATTGAATTCTATTGTAAGTGACTATAGTACATGTTTGCCTTCTACTCTGAAGGCATGTGCTAGAGTACAGCTTTATCCAGATCCATCTCTCCCAGGCATTTTAACAAAATATGAATAGAGGGAAAAACAAGAATTACTCAGAGGAAAAATTGAGAGCCAACTTGTATTATTCTGCACTGAGGTGGCAGAAACAGCTGCACAACAGCTTAATCCTTGTGACAAGCCCAGAACTCTACAATAATGGCTGGCACTGTGTGATGAAATCGCCAAGGAGCCAGATGCCACAGCTGGGAAAATTATCCTTGTGTTTCAGATCAAATTGATACAGCAAATACCACTGCATTTTTAACTCATCGGCGTCTGTGTGAGCATGCTACAAACAATTGAATTCTTCTCCTATGAGGCGTATATTATAACCAGTAATGAAGAAAGAAAACAGAAAAGGATCATAATTTTATTACAAAAAGGGAAATATAAAGGAGACTTTTAATATTGTTAAAAAGAAGAGAGAGAAAAAAAAAGGAGTGATTTTTAAAGGACACACCACTGATCAATAGACGTGTCATGGTGTCACATGAATGGATGCTCCAAGTTACTGGACTGCCCATATTTCTTACCTCTGAACATCTACTGAAAGATGAGCTTTGAGTAGGTTCAAACTCGATAGTAGATGATAACAACAACAAACAATAATATTTTTACCAGGCTCAATGAGGAAAATAACAGGGGAAGTATATATATATATATATACACACACACACACACACATACACACATACATATACACATATACATATATGTATATGTATATATATGTGTGTGTATATATATGAGATATATATATGTGTGTGTGATATATATATGTGTATGTGAGATATATATATATGTATGTGATATATATATATATATAAAGGTTTTTATTGTGACAAAATTATAAGTAATAATAAGTGTTCATGTATAATGTGTATTGCCTTTGGTGGCCTAGAAGCAAGAAGCTATGCTGTGATCTCAAAGGCACGCAGTTCAAGGCCACCAGCTGCTCCACGGGAGAATGATGGGCAGTCTCTTCCCGTGTGATTAATTGCTTTGGAAAACCCACCAGAAGATCGTCTATGGTTCAAATTCTATGGTATATAACAACAACAACAAGAAGTGCAATTATAGGGAACTCTGCCTGTCTAGTTGTAAAACTCTGAACTGCAATAACAAAGGCACATGGTACAAATCTACTAGGTGCTATGCTGTCTAAGGATGGGAAATCTCCTCCTACTGTGCGACTTATTTCCCCTGGAAACCCGCTGGAAGATTGGCTATGAGTCCATTTGGACTAGGTGGCACACAACAACAGGTACAATAGTAATAAATATGGTATAGTTTATAAAACAATATTTATGACTGCTTCTTTAGTACTCAATAGTCATGAGTCCATAGTGTATTGTTTGTTGTTGTTGTTATGTGCCATCGAGTCGCTTGTGACTCATAGTGACCCTATGTACAACAGCCCTAAACTCTTCTCTGTCCTGTGCCAATCGCACTGTCTCCAATACACCCATCCCGATTACCCCAGTCACTGAATCAATCCACCTCATAGAGGGCTTTCCGTTCCTCCACCTTCCCAAGGATGATGTTCCTCTTCAAGGACCTGTCCCTCCTTACAACATGTCCAAAGTATGTCAGATGAAGCCCCAGAATCCTTGCCTCTAGGAGTAGCCTGGCTTAACCCTCTCCAGGATGAATCTGTTTGTTTTCTTGGCAGTCCATGGTACATTCAATACTCTTCTCCAGCACCACAGCTCAAAGGCATCAATTCTCCTTCTATCCTCCTTGGTCATTGTCCAACTCTCTCATGCATAACAAGTGATTGCAAAGACCATGGCCTGTATCAGATACACCTTAGTCTCCAGAGAGACACTGTTGCTCTTGAGTACATTAGAGAGGTCCCTAACAGCAGATTTCCCCATCTCAATACATCTTTTAATTTCCTGGCTGCTGGTGCCAAGAGTGTTGACCGTGGAGCCGAGCAAACTGAAGCTGTGAACAATCTCAATCTCATTGCCACCCATCCTGATGATACTAATTGGTCCAGTGGTGAGAATCTTTGTCTTCTTGACATTGAGCCTCAGTCCATATTGAAGGCTGCAGTCCTTGACCCTCTGCAGCAAGTGCATGAGGTCCTCCTCAGTTTCAGCAAGCAGGGTTGTGTCATCTGCATACAGCAGATTGTTAATAGATCTTCCACCAACCCTGACGCCACACTTCTCCTCACAGAGCCCAGCCTCTCGGAGAATCTGCTCTGCATACAGGTTGAAAAGGTATGAAGATAGGACACATCCCTGGCGTACACCCTTCCCAATTTTGAACTATGCGGTGTTACCCTTCTCTTTTCTGATGACTGCCTCTTGGTCCAAGTATAGGTTTCACATTAGCATGGTTAAATGTTCTGGGATTCCCGTTCTTCTCAGAGTGATCCACAGTTTGTTATTATCCATGCAGTCAAATGCCTTTGCATAATTAATGAAACACAGATAGACATTCTTCTGGTATTCTCTGCTTTCAGCTAAGATCCATCTAACATCGGCAACAATATCCCTAGTAGCACAACTCCTTCTAAACCCAGCCTGGACTCCTGGCAGTGTATTAAATAGTGTACTAAAATCTATAAATACAATTATAGAGTATGTAATGAGAAGGAAAAGACTTCTGACTCTGTCCTCTTATTCCTCTGAAAAGTCGAAGTATTTGCACTTGTCTTCTAACCTAAGATTGGTGGTTGGAACCTACCCAGCAGTTCTGAGGAGGAAAAGACATGGTATCCTGCTTGTATTAAGATTACACCCAGAAAAGCACAATGAAACAGTTCTACTCGTGGGGTCACAGATGGGGTCATCATGTGTCAGAAATGACGCAATAGCAACCCACAGCAGTTCAGTAGAAATTCACAGTGAAAGCGGCTGTGCTTATGTGATTAAGCGTATAGGATTTGAGATGCGAAGAGGATTCTGGATCATCAAGTTGGATCCCATCTAATCACAATCCTAAAGAGCAAAGACCTTTTCCTACTGGTTCAGAAAGATAAGATAGGAGGAAGAGATACTAGAATTAAAAGAGGGTTCAATTTGCCATGGGTCACGTTAAAGCACAGCTTTGAACCTTCGAAAGCTCATAGTCATAGCCAGGGGAAAAAAGAGCCACCACATATTACACAGAAAATACATCTCCCCCCACCCCACTTAGTCTTTTTAATTTATACAATGAGGAGTGGCATCTACTTCCTAAACAACATATCTCCAGAAACTCTATGAACTTTGATAAATGTTGATACTTGTAGAGGTGCTTCAGGCATTTTGTTCAAAGGGTCACTATGAGTTGTGCTTGACTCGAAGGCAATCACCACCAACAACATACAGCAACTAAGTAGGACTAGGGCAGACGATTATCCAGACATTTGAAATAAAAAATCTAAATTGTTCTCATTATCTTAAGTAAAAAAGGGGTTTCACTTTATGTATTTTAATTCAAATACACTGTTTTAACTACAAATACAATTTCTACCTTTTAGACTTTGACATGAATAGGAAACATACAGTTTTGCCCTGCTCCAAGAAGGTGGCTGTCCACATTACTTTTAATGTGTATTGGCTACCATCTCTTAAGTAGGATTCCACTCATCCTTTATTGTTGTGTGGTCCCACTGATTTAGTTTCAAGTCATAGCAATTACAGAAGGCATCACTGCCAAGTCCTGCACTATCCTCACAATTTCAACGCACCACTACAACTACTGTTTTCCACCCTGATCAAAATTCATCTTCAAAGAGATTTAGTTACTATCATGCATACACCGCCTTTGGTCGTGACTGAACTGTTTTGCATAAATTAACAGCTCTGCTTTGAAGATGGAGGAGTGTGCCATGACCAGAGGAACATGAGTGGCTTTTGAACCTGGTAATAGCCTCTAGCTGCCAGCAATGAAATGGGATCTTGGTCCTACAATGACATTTTGCCAACAACCCAAACAAACAAGGATAGATTATTTTATAAATCCTCTGGGGGGAAAATGTAAGATTGAGAACAACTTAATTTTAATCTAGCAAGATCCTTGTCATACTTCTGAAATAAAGAACTATGTGGTCATAAATCTGTGCTTTAAACTGCTAAATCTGTGGTAATCGGTTATAGTAGCAGTAGAAATTTAATACTGTCTATATTAAATGCCTGTTAAGGACCTCTCTAAAGTACTCAGGAGCAACGGTGTCTCTCTGGAGACTAAGGTGTGCTTGATACAGGCCATGGTCTTTGCAATCGCTTGTTATGCATCAGAGAGTAGGACAATGACTAGGGAGGACAGAAGGAGAGTTGATGCTTTTGAGCTGTGGTGCTGGAGAAGAGTATTGAATGTGCCATGGACTGCCAGGAAAACAAACAGATTCATCTTGGAGAGGATTAAACCAAGCTACTCCTTGGAGGCAAGGATTCTGGGGCTTCGTCTGACATACTTTGGACATGTTGCCAGGAGGGACGGGTCCTTGGAGAGGGACATCATGCTTGGGAGGATGGAGGGACAGCGCAGGAGGGGAAGACCCTCTATGAGATGGATTGATTCAGTGACTGGGGTAATCGGGATGGGTGTGTCAGAGGCAGTGCGGTTGGCGCAGGATAGAGCTGGGTTTAGGGCTGTTATGCATAGGGTCGCTATGAGTCGCAAACGACTCGACGTCACATAACAACAAACAACATATTAAATTCATTACAAGATAAACTTTAAAGGCGATTATAGCAATATAAATAGTGATATGTTGAAATGACCAAATCCCTGATTATCTCCTAAATTATTGTTGTTGTTAGGTGATGGGAAGTCAGAAGAAACTCATAGCTGTCTCTCCAGTGGGAATTTAGAGGCTGAAAATTGCATAGGAGAAGACTGTGTATTGTTCTTTCACAGAATCTATTAAATTAGTAGTTAAAGAAGGTAATTTCTTCAAGATTAAGACTCAATTGGACTGAGAGGATTTTAGGGAAAACAGGCATTGAAGGATATACAGGATGCCTGGAAAAGAAGATGTCTATGAAAATTAACTGTAGAGCATACTAGGGGAGATTTTTTTTATTTATAGGAAATATGTGAGGTGTTTTCTGGGGAAAACTAGTGAAAGCTTAGTGTTTGTAGATGGTAATCATAAAATATTGTTCTTATTCTGTGCTATCGAGTCACTTGCTACTCATAGCAACCCCATGTACAAGAGCCCTAAACCCTGCTCTATCCTTTGCCAACCTCACTGTCTCCAACACACTCACTCCCACCACCCCAATCACAGAATAGATCCATCTCATTGAGGGTCTTCCTCTCCTGCATTGTCCCTCCACTCTCCCAAACATGATGTGCCTCTCTAAGGGCCAGTCCCCTCTTGCAACATGCCAAAAGTATGTCAGACAAAGCTTCAGAATGCTTGACTCCAAGGAGCATTCTGCCTTCACCCTCTCCAGGACAAACCTGTTTGTTCTTCTAGCAATCCATGGTATATTCAGCACTCTTCTTCAGTACCACAGCTCAAAGGCATCACTTCTCTTACCATCCCTAGTCACTGTCTAACTCTCTGATGCATAGCATGTAATTGCGAAGACTATAGCCTGGATCAGGTGCACCTTAGTCTCCAGCGTGATGTCATTGTTCTTCAGTACTCTTGAGAGGTCCCTGATAGCCGACACTCTCCCAATAAAATTAATCTCTTGATTTCCTGGCTGCTGGTACCATGTGTGTTGACTTTGGAGCCAAGCAAACAAACTGTTAACTATTTCAAACTCTTCACCATCCATACTGATGCTGCCAGTTGGACCAGTGGGGAGAATCTTTGCTTTTTTGATGTTGAGCTTCAATCCACATTGAAGGCTGCAGTCCTTGACATTCTGCAGCAAGTGCTTCAGGTCCTCATCAATTTCAGCAAGCAAGGTTGTGTCATCTGAAAAATGCAGGTTGTTGATGACTCTCCCACCAGTTCTGATGCCACATTCCTCCTTGTACAGCCCAGCATCTCGGATGATCTGTTCTGCATAAAGATTGAAAAGGTACGAAGACAGAATACATCCCTAGCAGACCCCCTTCTTGGTTTTGAGCCATGTTGTATCTCCTTGCTCTGTTCTCTTGGTCCAAGTATAGGTTTTGCGTTAGCACAGTCAAATGTTCTGGGATTCCCATTCTTCTCAGACTCAGCTGTATCTTGTTGTGATCCACACAGTCAAATGCCTTTGCATAGTCAATGAAGCACAAATAGACATTCCTCTGGTACTCTCTGCTTTCTGCCAAGATTCATCTAATATAAGCTATAATATCCATAGTACCACAGCCTCTTCTAAATCCAGACTGCACATCTGGTAGTTCTCTATTGACATATTGTTCCAATTGTTATTGGACAATTTTCAGCAGAATCTTGCTTACATGTGATATTAATAATATTGTTTGATAATTTCCGCACTCCGTTGAGTTACTTTTCTTTGGAATGGAAACAAATATCGATCTCTTCCAGTCAGTTGGCCAGCTGGCTGTCCTCCAGATTTCTTGGCACAACTTAGAAAATTAACTGGGACCAGAAGTTAGAAAGTATTCGGATTTACAAAGAAGTCTTTTGTTTTTAAGATATATACATTAAAGAATCAGAGTCAGAAAATATAGAATTAGGCATTTTAACTGTACCATTGTGATTCAGTATTACTATGTATAAAATGGCTTAAATTTTTACAGATCTTAAGATAAATTATCATTAATATATCATTATACTATTAATTTCCACCCTAAGATTACTATGTTCCTTGATCATAAGTCACTTTTTCCACCTACCATGCTGCCTGGAATGTTTCTCTCTTGTCTGGTATTCTTTTATAATGTCACCTCTTCTTTGAGAGCTATCTAGATGCCTTTAGGCAGACAAACTCCTTTCCATGTTGTACTTCCAGTACATGTTGTATAGGCCTATATTTTTTAGCCTTTATTCTTGTTGCATTTTAATTGTGTACATATTCATTTCTTTATTTCACCTCATCTCTTTCCTCACAGTTGAAAAAAAAGAATACAATGCATGTTATTATTTGAGTCATTATTATTTCTTTAATCATCTCAACTCAAAGAAGCAAGACTTGATTTTTCCATTTAGTTTCTATCAAAGAAATAATGAAGGAATTTTTCTTTTCCTTTTCAAAGAGAAGAGCGAACTGGGGGGAGGGATGGGCAGGGAGAAAAATGCAACAATGGATGAATGGAAATCCAAAATATCTGTAAAAGTTCATTAAAATTAATAAAATAAAATTAAAAA
>NW_006399874.1:7855240-7877819 GCF_000299155.1 Elephantulus edwardii
GATGGGCAGGGAGAAAAATGCAACAATGGATGAATGGAAATCCAAAATATCTGTAAAAGTTCATTAAAATTAATAAAATAAAATTAAAAAAATAATACATATGATAGAATTGTTTCAATCCAGAGAAGATTATGCTGAAACGAAACCTCCTCTTACTTGCACCTCCACTTACCTGTCTCATACTCAGGGGGCACCTTTTAAACTATTTCTGCTTTTAGGTACTCATGTGGTTAGAGTCATATGTCTAAATAATTTACCTTTATTTCTACCTCTTCATTAATGAACCTTTAGCCTTAGTTATCGATTATCTATGGAGCTCTGGTGCCATAATGCTTAGAAATGTACAGGAAAGGAGTCTCTCTCTGGTAGTTAGCAGCTCCTTAAGAGAAAGATGTTCAATCTCCTGTGCAAATCACAGCCTTGGAAACACAACAGAGGGTAGACCATGTGATGGCTCTGACTCCGTGACAGGAGTAGTAGTAATAGTAGTAGTTTGGATTATCTAACAGAAAGTTAATAAATTGTTAACTCCCTAAATTGAAGACATTTATATAATATTTTAATTTCTTGTTCTAATATAGCTGTCAGTATTTCCATACACCCTCAGATGATAGATGAATGGGAACAGTCCATCTCTCCCTCTATCTTCTCTTCACCTTGTTAAAAGCACTGTCATTTTTAAATTTTCAATGAGCTCTTTTCTCTTCATGGAAAAATAGACTTCTAATTTTTTTTTAAAAAAAAAACCATAATGAAACAGAAATGCTAGAAAATCTATTCTGAAGACATCTCCTAGGAAACAGAGTAAAAAGACAGAGATAATAGAAGTGAAATATGACACATGGGGTTAATCCAAGTGGATTTTTTTCTGATAAGCATCCAGAAAGAGATAATAAGTCTATTTCATTGAGTCATAGATATATTCTGAAAGTTAATAACCAGTAAAGAGTGACTGCATTATTAGATTGTGGCTATTGTTCACTGGTGGACTATTTCTTTTGAGATGTTACTTATATCCTAAATTCTGTAGAATAATGTGTACTTTAATTTCAATTGAAAAATACAACAAGTCTTCTCAAGATCTTTCATTTTGTAGCCATTGAATGGTGCAAATAGTTAATGTTATCTGCTCTTAACAATATGGATAGAAGTGTGAGTCAACACAGAGGGTACTTTACACGAAAGAAATAGCTATCTACTTTCCTTAAAATCAGCCATGGACTGTAGGGTAATTCTGCTTTGATATATACAGCATGAGTCAACTCTGTGAGACCTGATAAGCTATTATACTAGGAGTCCCATAAACAGCCAGCACATATGGTGCTCAAGACTTTCTCCTCCAGTGCTCATCTGCTGCTCAGTTCCACCTGGCAGAAATGTTTTCACTGCTTTCTGAGTTGGACCTGCTTTTTGTTGGACCGGTACCTTCAAGGTATTTTGTCTAACCCCTTCTTTTTGCTTCAAAATGATTTTCAGTAATTTTTTAAAATAAGGTGAGTAGAGGTCAATCCTGAGCTCTTGTATGCTTGCTGTGTCTTTATTATTCACTTCATTTCATTGAGAACCCTGCAAAAAGATATCTAGGCCTCAGTTCATTTCCTTTCAGAACCTGAAGAGTTTTGCATCATGATTTTTTAAATCTATTTTACCATTGAGATAGGCAAACAATTATTCTTACTTCTTTTTAGTATTTTTTTTCCTCCTGAAAGAATTATGACTTTTTTTGTCCATTTATGTATCTTCGTGGTTCTAAAATGTTATGAACTTGCATCTAGATGTGGATCTTCCGTCATTCAGTGTGGTGCACAATTTTCAATTAAATAAAGACTTGCATTCAAGCACTTTGTTCACTCTTGCATTATTTCCAACCTATTTACTTTCTTTTCCGCATTTTATTTTGTTCCTCGTGTCCTTTCCAACCCATTTTTCCAACTTTATAACGGCTAGAAGTTAAATGATGCCTATCTAGACAATAGTTTCAGCTTGATTGGTTCTACAATCAACACTCTTTGCACCAGTACTCAAGAAATCAAAAGACTAATTGCACTGGGAAAATCTACTGTCAGGGACCTCACCAGAGTACTGAAAAGCAACAATGTCAGTATAGAGACTAAGGTATGCCTGATCAGGTCATGGTCTTTGCAATTATTTGCTATGCATCAGAGAGCTGGACATTTACTAAGGATGATAGGAGAAGTATTGAACCTTTGAGTTATGCTGCTGGAAAAGAGTTTTGAACATTCCACGGACTGCCAAGAAAACAGATTTGTCCTGGGGAGGGTGAAGCTAAGTTGCTGATTAGATATGAGGATTTTAAGGCTCCATCTCACGTACTTCAGGCATATTGCCAGAAGAGACCAGTCCTTGTAGAAGGACCTCATTCTTAGAAAGGTGGAGGGACAGGACAAGAGAAGAAGACCCTGGATGAGATGGATTGGTGCAGTAACTGGGATAACAGGGTTGAGTGGAGACTGGCTCAGGACAGACAGGATTTGCAGCTATTGTGCATAAAGTTGTTACAAGTCACAGGTGACTTCATAGCACCTAAAAGCAATAACAACAACAAAGGCAAAGTAAAAATGTTGTAGTTGTTTTTAGGTGTTGTGGCGTCAAGTACCAATTATAGTGACCCTGTGAACAACCCTATCCTATCCAGTGCTGTCTTCATCATCTCTGACACACTTGAGCCCACAGCTGAAGTCACTGTGTCATTCATCTCTTTGAGGGTCTTTCGCTCCTTCACTGACCTCTACCTTTCTAAGCATGTTGTCCATTTCCAAGGAAAATCTCTCTTAACAGCATAATCAATGTATGAAAAGTGAAGTTTCATCATGCTTACCTCCAAAAAGAACTTTTATTGCACTTTTTCCAAGACATATCTGTTTGTTCTTTTGGCAGACCATGGGATAGTCAGTACTCTTCTCCAACACCATAACAACTCAAAGGCATCAATTCTTCTTCTATTTCCTTTATTGTCCATATAAATTTTTTGTCTTTATGTATTTTTTGTCTGTATAAAATTCTTTATCGTCTAGCTGTCGGGTGCATAGCAAGGATTGATAAGATATGTAGAGAGAGGATGCAGTTGACTTATCTCAGACAATGAAGGGCTGTCCAGTACTGAATGCTATGTAGCTGGTTCTGAGAACATCTTGGGAAGATGAAGGCAGGGACTTGCAGGACTTTGAAAGATCCTCTAAGAAGAATGGGAACTGCATTTAATGAACAGTAAGGAGCAAGAGAACAGGTAGTCTGTGTGACCCTTTGACTCCATGAGTAACTGTGTCCTTGGCCATGAACCAGAAGAATTAATTGGAGCCTTGCTACAAGTATTGAGTATTTGGATCAAAGATTTTATAGAATCCTGGTTATGAGTGGAGAAAGGCCAAAGAAAATTTAAGGTTCTCGTATGTTTCAGACTTTTTAGATCATAACCCATGAAACTATTAGTTTGAGATAATTCTAAACCTTAACCAAAAAATATCCCCGGAAGTCTTCTTAAAATTGAAAAGTTCAGCTTAACTATTAAAAAATATCTGCCTGAACTTTACTCTCTTTTTAAGACCTACTAGTTTCAATTGACTACAGCAACTTGGAATATTAGGAACTTAAGGTGAAAGTGAGTTATTTTAATGAGGGGGAAAAATAACTCAGAAAAGAGTAGGCGGAAAATGGTTGTAAACTTGAAGAGTGAAATCAATGTCATTGAGTTATACATGTAGAAATTAGTGTAGGTTTTTACTGTGCATATTCTTAAAATAAAGAAATTTTTTAAATTAAAAAAAAAAAGGGACAAGATCATGGCCTGAATTAGGCACACCTTAGTCTTCAAGCTGATATCATCGCTCTTCAGTAATTTGGAGAGGTTTCTGACTTAAGACCTTTCCAATGTATTATATCTCCTGATGTCATGACTGCTGGCACCAGAGATATTGATTATCGATACAAGCAAGATAAGATTATCGACAACTTCAAGTCTTTCTTCATTTATCATGTTATTGCCTATTGACCTAATAGAGGACCTTCATTTTCTTATTGTTGAATTTTAATCCATATTGTACGATTATAATCCACATTTATGTTCTTTTGTGATTTATATTGAAGTTCAAGCTGCTTGAAGACATTGACAAAATAAGATCCCAACAATAGAAGAATTTAAGAATTTTTGAGTTACCAGTTGACATATTTCAACTAATAGATATAACTCTGGGTGTTCTCACGAGTTTATGCCAGGAAATTTGGAGAACAGCTACCTGGCCAGCTGACTGGAAGAGATCCACATTTATTCCCATTCCCAAGAAAGGTGATCCTATAGAATGTGTGGAAATTATTGAACTGTATCATTAATATGACATGCAAGCAAAATATTGCAGAAGATCATACAAAATGACTAGATCTGTAAATTGACAGAGAACTATTAGAAGTTTAAGCAAACTTTAGAGGTCGTGGCTCCAGTGATTTCATTGCTGAAGTTATATGGATCCTTTTTGAAAACAAAGACTACCAAAAGGATATCTATTTGTATTTTATTGACTGTGAAAAGGCATTTGATGGTGTGGATCATAACTAATTACAGCTAACATTGAGAAGAATAGGAATACCAAGACAGTTATAATTATGTCAGACTAAAAAGATGTTGTCTGAATGGAGCAAGGAGACACTGCATGTTTTAAAATCAGGAAGGGCATTTGTTAGGGATATATTCTTTCTCTGTATCTATTCAGTCTGTATGCTGAGCAAATAATTAGTGAAGCTGGACTCTATAAAAAGAAATGTGGCATCAGGATTGGAGGAAGACTCATCAACAACTTGTGTTACACAGATGATACAGCCTTGCTTGCTGAAATTGAGGAGGACTTGAAACACTTCCTTCAGAAGCTCAAGGGCTACAGAGTCAAAACAGAATAGCAAAAATAAAGTAAAATGAATATAAGGATAAACAGACTTATTAGGATGTACAAAAGCAAAGCAAATATGAAATTATTGGTTTAAAACAATATACAATTAAATATCATGTTTAGAAAGAGTTGAAGGTAAAGTGAATTATGGATCATACATTTAAAATAACAAAATGCAATTTTGTAAATGAAATTATATACAAACAAAAGTCAAAGATATTAGATGCACAGTGAGAAATAAAAACATTTGTTGTGGAAAACAGCATGTAGTATTTATTGATCATAAAACTATACTCTGGTTTAAAAGTGTTATCTGCATTAATATTTAATCCTTCAATATTGCTGCGATATTATGTTTCTTGTTTGATAGGTTAGAAAACCTTGTGTAAGACTTTTATGTAATATGTCCAGTGCCAAACAAGTAGAAAGTGGTAAAGGAGATTTTCAAGCAACAATGTTTCAGATTCTGGAGTCTATAGTCCTAATATTCTGCATTTTGTCTTCTTTTACTTCTAGTAAAGAGCTCTAGTGTCTAAATGGGTAAGGAGTTGTGCTGCCAACCCAAAGTCAGGAAGTTCAAATTCACATGTGCTGTATGGGAGAAGGATGGGGATTCTCCTCTTATGTGATTCACAGCCTCTGAAGACCCACTGGAGTGCGAGCTATGAGTTGGTTTCAACTTAACAGTAATGAATTATTGTTACTGTTTTGCTTCTTTTAATCAAACATAAAAATCAGTAATGTGTTTACTGGAAATAACAATTTTTGATGGAGCACTAATATCTCTTAATTAGAAACAGTAAGAAAATTAACATCATGTTGTGGACCAAAAGAATCCCTTAAAAAATGTATATACTCTGGCCATATGTAATGCTGTTGATTGCCTTCAAGTCGAGAATGACTCATAGCGACCCTACAAAAAAGGCCTGAAGACCCTTTACAACTATTGATATCTATCAAAGTTCATAGAGTTTCCAGAGACATGTTGTTTAGGAAGTGGATGATAATTCCATGTGTTGAGATTGAAGGCACACTTACGGCTGAATAATATTCCAGAAAAGCTCTGATGGCACTCCTCAGGAAAAGCTGCACTCCTTCCAAAGGCAGACGTTTCAAATGCCTTTGCTGCAGGGTGAAGATGGGCAATCTCGTCCCATGTAATTGGCAGCCTCTGAGAACAGTTCCTACTCAACAGCAATGACTTGAGTTTTGTTTTTAGGTTTATTTTTACTTGGATACTCTTTTATGTGTATCTACCACATCTTATTTACATGCTGTTGATGCCTTTGAATTGTGTTGGAAAAGAGTACTGATTATTCCAGAGTACTGATATGGACTACAAAAGAGCAAATAAATCTGTCTTGGAGGACATGCAAGTAGGTGCTCCTTGGAGGCAAACATGGTGAAACTATTTTCAGGGAGGACCAGGCCTTGGGGGGCAAAATAATACTGGGAAAGAGAAAGGGTCAGAAAAAGAGAAGGAGATCCTGAACAAGACAACAAGATGAATTGACACAGTAACTGTAACAACGGAACTAAGTGTGTCAGGAGATCATAAGGATGACACAGGATATAAGGCAAAGTTCAAATCTGTTTCGCATAGGGTTGTTATGAGTCAAAGATGAATTGATGGCACCTAACAACACACCTGCTAAACAACATATCTGTTGATAAGCACTCAGACTGCTTATACTTTTTGCTTATTTTGTATAGTGCTCCAGTGAACCCTGATGTAAACAAGTATCTATTGGAATCCCTGGTCTTAGGTCTTTTGGGTGGATATATAGCAGTTGTTGTTGTTGTTGTTATGTGCCGTCGAGTTGCTTGTGACTCATAGTGACCCTATGTACAACAGCCCTAAACTCTGCTCTGTCCTGTGCCAATCGCACCATCTCTGATACACCCATCCTGATTACCCCAGTCACTGAATCAATCCACCTCATAGAGGACCTTCCCCTCCTGCGCTGTCCCTTCACCCTACCAAGCATCATGTCCCTCTCCAAGGACCGGTTTTAAAAACTGAAGATTACTCAATACTTCCATAGTCAACAAACACATAAAAATTGATCTCTTTTGTGCTTGAAAGTCTAGTAGTAGTCTCAAAACACATTACAAGTTGGGCTGCAACTTCTTCTTGAGGCGATTAGTTGAGATTTTTTATTTTCTGGAAATAGGGCTGCTTCTGAAAGGTCAGCAGTTTAAATCTACCTGCTGTTGTGTGGCAGAAAGATGAAGCTGTTTTCTCTTACTAAGATTTACAGCCTCAGAAACCTCATAAGGGCTGTCCTGAGCTGTGATGCTTAGGTTGTTTTGGCAATGGCTGTTAGAGCTCTTTGAGCTTCCATAGCACCACTATTTTGCTTAGGGAGCCTCCTTTTCACATCACAGTGCAATCTTTTGCTATTTTTCCTGCCTCAGCTCTAAATCTAACCAGTTTCCTAAGAAAACTATTTCATTTATTGATGACTGGTATATAAAACCAATATCTAGATGCTAAATAGACTTGTTATTTTTAGAATGTTGTTGCTTCTAGGTCCCCTTTGCTAAATGAACAAGGGATATGTGAGTATATAAATGGGTACATCTCTTTCTCTCTCTCTCTCTCTCTGCTGTGTGTTTGTATGTGTGTGTGTGTGTGTGTGTGTGTGTGTAGAGGTGCATCAGAGCTATGTTGCTTATCCATAACAATTCATTCAATCTGTATGAAAGGTAAATCACTCAAAAAACAGGACTTTTTAAAGAGGACTGTGGTATCAGGATTAGAGGAAGATTCACAAAAACCTATGGTATGCAGGTGATAGAACCTTAGGTGCTGAGAGCAAAGAGGACTTGAAGGGCTTGCTGCAGAAGATCAAAGACTACTATGGACTATACCCCAACATTGCTGTGGTTATGTTGTGTTCCATCTAGTCTGGACTGACCTGTAACTGATCCTCCAGCAGATATTCAGAAGTAGTTAATCACCTGGGTGGAGATTGCCCATTCTTCTCCCATGGGACAGATGGTGGATTTGAACTGCATGCCTTTGGGATTGTAGCAAAACATATTGCCACTAGGTCATCGAATCTCCCTGGGTCAATAGCCAACATTAGGATAGATGAAGAGGATATTGAAGTTGTTAATAATTTTATCTTACTTAGGTTTACAATAAACATCTTTGGTACCAATGGTCATGAAATAAAAAGATGTATTACGCTGGAAAAAAATATGTTATCAACAGCCTTTCCAAGGCCCTGAAGAAAAGGGATGTGACCATAAAGATTAAGGTACACCTAATTCAACCTAAAGTCTTTTCAGTTATTTTCTATGCATCACAAAGTTGGATGATAACTAAGAACTACAGAAGAAGAATCCATGATTATTCTGCCTTTGAGTTGTGGTGTTGGAGAAGAGTATTGAATATCCCATGGACCGCCAAAAGAACATACAAATATATCTTGGAAAAAGTGCAATCAAGAATGTTCATTAGAGGCAAGGATGCAAAACTTCATCCCAAATACTTTGGACATGCTGTTAAGAGAGGCCAGTCCTTGGAAAGAGACATAATTTTTGGAGAGTTGGAGAGTCAGCAAAAGAGGAAGACCCTTAACAAGATGGACTGACACCGTGACTGTAGCTCTGAGCTTGAGTATATCTCAGATAGTGAGGATGGCACAGGATTGGGCAGGTTTCGAATCTGCTTCTCATAGCAATCAGACTTGATGACACTTAACAACAATGACAACTGCATATATATGTTCATCTATATCTATAGTAAGTTAAACGTGAATTCATATTGATGTCTTCAAATAAAATCTATTACCTTAAAGATCATTATATACTTCTCCCCTTGTTTGCATATATCATCCAACTACAGCAGTAAAAAACCTGGCTCTTACTTCCCATTATCCATTTAGGTATTTGCTTATTCTCAGCACACATGCACAGGACTACCAGATTTATTAATGGATGCCCCTGTGGTAAACAGCTTTACCAACTCAAGTGTCATGCTTATGTGCAGTTCATTCTGTCTTTAGTTCTAGAGTTTACAGTCATTTCCCACTCCACCCCCAGGACTTCTTTTTCCTATCCCTTCATTGAAGTTGTTTATACATATGAAATAAAGTTAGATTTTTTTGTGGCCCACAATTTGCAAATTTCCTTATGTTGCAAATATATTATGTTCCCTAAGTAACATTAAAATTACTTTTGTATACACTAGGAATTATTTGTTGTTCTGTAAGTTATATGAGTTTGGGGGTTTTACAAAAAGATAGGGTAATATATAGATATACTACTGGATTATTATCCAGGGAGCTCTGGTGGCTTAGTGGGAAGGAATTGTACTGCCAACTCAAAAGTATGTGATTTGAACCCCCAGCTGTTCTACAGGAGAAAGATGGGCAGTTTCCTCCAGTGTGCTTTACTCCTTCTAAAAATCTGCTGTAAGGTCCACTATATGTTGCTTCTAACAGCAAAATATCATCCAGAAGAATTTTATGATGTTAGCAAATATCTCAAGCTTTACTTGATAAATGCTCTCACCACCCTCCAGTTCCCAACAATCACTGATCTACTTAGATGCATATAGTTTCCAGAATTTCATGTAAATGGTGTTGTACAGTATGGAGCTTTCTGAAATCAGCTTCTTTCCTCAACAAAATACATTTATGATTCATTCAGAGTAGTGCAGAAATCAAGTTCTTGTCCTTTTTGTTCACTGAACAGTATTTAATAGTATATCATTGTTTGTGTTTAGTTTCTTTTCTTGTTTTTAATTCATCCACATTTTGAAGTTTGGGGGATTTTTTGTTGGGTTTTTTTTTTTGTTGTTGTCATTGTTATTTTTAAAGGTTAATGTGGTTGTTATGTACCATCAAGTCAGAACTGATTCATAACTGACCCTTCAGCAAGTTTTCAGAGGCAGCAAACCTGATAACAGGAGACTATTCATCTTTCTCCTGCCGAGCAGTTGGTAGATTCGAACAGTGTGCTTTTGGGTTGGCATCATAACTCCTTATATTAAGACACCGAATATTAACATACTTAGGTGCTAGATGGAACATGTGACAAGATTTACCATCATAGACAATCTAATATTGTTGTATTTAACTTTCTAAAGTAAAAAAAAAAAACAGTACTCAGGCCATCTAATATGCATTTTAAAGATGTAATAAATCATGCTTTGTTGCTAAACAATGAAGTATGAAAATAAATTGACTGAGCTTTCAGCTAAAGAAAATAGAAACAGAGCGGGGGGAAAGTGGAGAGGTGAAAGAAGGTGACAAAAATAAGCACAGACATTAATAAATTAGAAAATATGGAATAATAGAAAAGAATAGAAAACATAAACAATTTCAAGATAGTAAAAGGTAAATCCTATAACATATAAACAGCTTCAGCAATGCATGGTTAAGAAACAGATGCAACTCCCTCAAGGATATACCAGTAGATTGAAAAAGAATATATATATAATGTTAATTAGTTCAGAGTATAGAAATTTTCTAATTCATTTTATCCAGTCAGTTGAACACTAATATCCATATCTGACACAGGCCTTCTTCCAATACTGCAAAATAACTACATGATAATCTTGTTTATTTTAGGGAGATTTTGGGAGACCATTAAGATAAATTTAAAGAAAATTCCCTTTATTCAGCTATTAAAAGAGATGGCTATATCTTTGTGTATTTTGTGTAGGAATGCAACGACAATATACTGGAAGATTAAAAAAACCCTAAAATGTAAAAATGTTTCCCAAAGCATTCATTAATAGCAATTACTGACTTAAAAATCATAATAATTTTTGTTACTAAATACTTGCACTGTGCCATGCAATGTACCAATACTTTGCAAGGACCTCATTTTACCCCGTTTTAAAAATTATTATTAATTTAAATGAAAATTTACAGACTTTGGATTTCCATTCATTCACTGTTGCATATTTCTCCCTGCCCACTCCTCCCCCACCCCCAGCTAAATCTAGAGCATAACTGAATTATTTTCAATTTAACTTGTATATATAATGTAATTATAATCTAAGCTCCATTATTATGTTTTTTGAAGCTAGACAAAGTAATTATAAAATTCACCTGAGTTCATTTTGGAAAATATAATCATGACACTAGCCAACACAATTTTGCAAAAATGATCAGGATATGTACTACTGTAGCATATTAATTAAAAAAATGATTCAGGCATTAGAATCAGCAGGTTCATAATCACAGAAGGCAAACAATAAATCCTAAATAGTTAGAAAATCATTGTATAATAATATATTGCTTTATATTATTGTATATGTAGAAATACATAGATATGTATATATATATACATATCCAAGTAAAAACAGTAATTTTTAAAATAGTGTACTAGTCAGTGATGTTAATTTTTGTTAAGCAAATGTCCCATGTTATGAACGTGCCACCACTATCAATTTCCAAAAGTTTTCATCATCTGATACAAAAATTGAATCACCCTAGTATTTCTGCAAAATAAGGTGTGATTTTTCATTAATCTTAGGGGAGTGCTTTGATGGCCAAGTGGGTAGGGAGTCGTGCTGCCAGTCCAAAGGCAGGCAGTTTAAATCCACCAGCTATTGTCCATCAAGTCAATTCTGACTTGATGGCAATGAGTTTAAGTTTTTCTTTTGATATCCTTAAGCAAAACTACCAGGGTTTTAGTGTGCAAATTACTCATCTCCCTGGTTAGATTTATGCCTAAATACAGTGTCCTTTCTCTCAGGAAAAGTAGGGTGTTTCTATGAAGACTGGTTTTTTCATGATATAATGTTTTTTTTTGTGTATGTTTAAAATTTTTCACACAAAAATTGTTTTCAGCTTTTACAAAAAAGGTATTTACAATGAAAAATATGATTATACTTACTCTGATTTATTTACAAGGTTTGAATACATTGTTTTTCACAAAAGATCCTTCCCATTTCCTTCACCCCACCCACCCAGAATTGTGAAACTCTATGATTAACACCCTATCCCCCCGTTCACCCCCCCCCCATCTCAGCCCTTTATTTATACCCTCCTCCCCCTGCCTTGGATCCTATAATAATGGTTTTTACAGTATTTGTCCTTGTGGGACTGAGTTAGTTCACTCAGCATAATGCTCTCCAGTCCCTCCCAAGTTAGGTGGTGATTTACAAAATGATTGCTCCTGCGTGCTCCATAGAATTCCATTGTATGAATGTACCACAACTTCTCAATCCATTTGTTTGTGATAGGATATCTGGGCTGTTAAATGTTTTTGCGATGACAAATAATGCAGATATGAACATTGGTGTACAAGTTTCCATTTTAGCTTCACTTCTCATTTCCTTGGGGTATATTCCAAGCAATGGACTAGCTGGGTCATATGAAATTTCTATGTTCACCTTTTTGATGAAGCGCCAAACTGCCTTCCAAAGTGGTTGTGAAATTGTTACAATCCCACCAACAATGTAAGAGTTCCCGTCTCTCCATATCCTCTCCAACGTTTATTACTTGCTCCGCTGTTAAATTTTGCCAGTGCTACTTGAGTGAAATGGTATCTCATTGTGGTTTTGATTTGCATCTCTCTTATTGCCAGTGATTTAGAACATTTCTTCACGTTGTCCATTTAAATGTGTTCCTCTGTGAAAGTTTTTTTCATGTCCTTTGCCCATTTTTTAATTGGGTTATCAAGCTTTTTCTTGTGACTATGAAGACTTTTGTAAAGCAAAATAGAAGCAAGTATTGGCAATTTATATGTTTGGGAACTGTTGTTATGCAGATGACACAACCTTGCTTACTGAAAGTGAAGATGACTTGAAGCACTTGCTGCAGACCAAAAAGTGCAGTCTTCAACAAGGATTGTCTCTTAATGTGAAGGAAACAAAAATCCTAGCACTAGACCCATAGGCTACATCAGGATAGATTGCTAAAAGATTGAAACTATCAAGTACTTCATCTTACTTGAATTCATAATTAATAGATTTGAGACTAGTAGTCAGGAGATGTATTGCAATGGACAAGTCTGTAGTCAGGGACCTCTCTAACTCATTGTTGAGCAATAATGCCAGTTGTAGGACTAAGGTGCATATGATTCAAGCTATGGTCTTTTTGGTCTTTTACTATGTATCTGAGAGCTGGACAATGAATAAGAATGACAGGAAAAGAGTTGATGTGTTTGAACTATGGTGTTGGAGAATAGTGCTGAATATCTCATGGTCTGTCAAAAGAACAAAGACATGTCTTAGAGAAGGTACAGCGAAAGTACTCTTTGGAGGCAAAGATGATCTCACACACATTGGGCATGTTGTTGGTAGAGACTACTTATTGGAAAGGGACTTTACGCTTGGAAGGTGGATGGAAGGCAAAGGAGAGGAAGACCTTTAACCAAATAGATTGACACAGTGTCCATGGCAATAGGCTTGATGGTGTAGGAGATCTTGAGGGTGATACAGGACAGAGCAGGGTTCAGATCTGCTCTTCTTGGGGTTGATGCGAGTTTTACTTAACTCATTTACACATCACAACAACAATAACAGATCCATAATGACCTAAGATCATTCCATATAGTTCATAAACCTAAAATAACATTAACATACATTGTTCACACACAATTCAAACCAATGACTACTTGATGCTGGTTTCACCCTCTGCAGGAAGAACCTGTTTGTTCTCTTAGCAGTCCATGGTATATTCAACACTTTTCTCCAGCAACACAACTCAAAGGCATCAATTCTCTATCATCCCTAGTCATTATCCAGCTTTCTGATGCATAGCTCGTAATTGCAAAGACCATGGCCTGACTTGGGAACACCTTAGTCTCCAGACTGACATCATTGCTCTTCAGTACTCTGGAGATGTCGCTGACAGTAGACTTTTCCAAAGCAATTTGTATTTTTCCTGGAATCTAGTGCCAAGAGTGTTGATTGTGGAGCCAAGCAAACTAAGCCTGTTACCAATCTCAATCTTTTTACCCTTCATTTTGATGTAGCCCAGTGGTAAGAATCTTTGTTTTCTTGATATTGAGCTTCAGTCCATATTAAAGGCTGCAGTCCTTGACCTTCTGCTGCAAGTCCTTCAGGTTCTCTTCAGTTTCAGCAAGCAAGATTGTGTAATTTCCATAACACAGATTGTTGATGAGTCTATCTCCAATCCTGATGCCATGTTTCTCCTTATAGAGCCCAGACTCCTGAATGATCTGTTCTGCATATATATTGAAAAAGTATGGAGATATAACTCATCCCTGGCATACAGCCTTCCTGATTTTAAACCATGCAGTGTTTCCTTGTTCTATTCTGATGACTGCCTTCTGGTCCAAGCATAACTGTCACATAAGCACAATCGTGTTCTGGGATTCCCATTACTTCTCAGTGTCAGCCACAGTTTGCTGTGATCCTCACAGTCAAATGCCTTTGCACAGTCAATGAAACACAGATAGACATTCTTCTGTTAGTCTCTGCTTTCAGCCAAAATCTATCTGACATTGAGTATAATATTCCTAGGGTCATGTCCTCTTCTACACCCAGCCTGAGTATCTGGCAGTTTCCTATTGAAATGTTCCAGTCGTTTTTGGATAATTTTCATCAGAATCTTGCTTGCTGTGATATTAATGATATTGTTTGATAATTTCTTCACTCTGTTGGGTCACCCTTCCTTGAAATGGGAACAAATATTGATCTCTTCCAGTCAATTGGACAGGCATTTATCCTCCAGATTTCTTGGTACAACTTGGTGAGTGCATTCAGGGCAACATTTGTTTGTAGAAATACGTCATTTGTTATACCATCTCTTCTTTGGGACTTGTTTTTTGCCAATTCCTTCAGAGTACCTTAATCTTCTTCCTTCATCACCAAAGGCTCTTTCTCATCCATTGTTTCTTGACAAATTCAGTAGTTTCTTCATTCATGATTATGTTGCTTAATAGTACATGTGTGAGAATTTTTATATATTTATGAAACTGAGAATAGTTTTTTTTACATTTCCTTTTCAAATTGTTTATTGTTAATGCTATAGATTTTCTTTTTAACTATAGAATAAAAACTTTTACAATTGTACCCACTTGTGCATATATACACACATCAGTAGCCATTTGAGAGAAAGACAAAAAACTTACTTGATTTACAGTAGTAGAAACCCAAATGAAATATCGGCTATGAGCAGGTTCTGAAGTAATGACAATGAGTTGAGCTTATTAAGTTGATTATAACTCATAATGTTCCCATATGCTATAAAACGGAAGGAAGAGGTTTCTTTTTGTTATAGAACTAATATCTTCATTATTTTTTTTCTCATTATTTGCATGTAAGTTTACAAAACATTGATTTTTTCCCCAATCATTCCTATACATTTTGTTTTATAACATTAATTATAAGACTCATAAAGAAATCACCACTTCCTATAATTTTCATTTCCCTGAATCTTTTAATCTTACACTTTTATGTCTTTAGGGCTTTATTTTAGGGCTAAATTTTAAAACTTTTGAATGGAAGAGAAGAAATAATTGGACCTTTATGATATCCAACAATAGAAAATATAGTACAAGTGACTGGAACATTATTCAAGCTACTAAAAATGTAGTTTTGACAATAATTTTGGAGTATTTTCATGATATGTGTCCAAGCTCTTGGAGGATACCGATATTTTTTTTCCTTGATATTAAGATAATACTGGCCTCATAGAGAAATGTCTTTCCTAAACACCTATTTTCTGGAAGGGAATGTATGAAATTACATTATGTCTTCCTTATACTGGGTAGAATTGCCAGGGAAGCCATTTGTAATAGAAGGTTTACTTATTGTAATGTTTTTAATATAAAAATGAATTTACTTAAAAGTTGTTGTTGTTGGGTTCCATCTAATCAGCACTGACTCTTAGTGACCCCTCTGTGCAATGGAACCTGCTGGATCATGAATCATTCTCACAATCTCTACTGTTCATTGTTGTATGTTGTAGCCATTGTGTAAATCCATTTCATTGAAGGTTCCCCCCCCCTAATTTTTTGATTGATTTTACTAAGCATAATATCTTTCCCAGGTATTGGCTCCTCCAGATAACATGACCAAAATATCTGAGACAGGTCTCGCCAACCTCACTTCCAAGGAAAATGTTGGTTTTACTTCTTTCAAGATAGGTTTTTTATTCTTTTACCAATCTACAGTATATTCAGCATGCTTTGCCAACCACAATTTAAAGGAATTAAATCTTCAGTCTTTCTTATTCTTTCTATCGTTCACATGCATATGAGGCGATAATTGTCCATGTCTTTATTCTGGCATATTTTAGTCCTCAAGATGTCATCCTTGTTCTTTGGCCCTATGCTAGATGTGAATAAGATAAACAAAATCTTTTGAGTGGGAACATGTAAATAAGGTATGTTGTTGTTGTTGTTGATTGTCATCCAGTCAAACTTACTCATAGCATCTCTATGAACCAAAGGCCTGAAGCCTTCCTATAACTATCATTGTTTCTCCAGGTTCATAGAGTTTCCAGAGGCATGTGGCTTTGAAATTGGATGCCATTCCTACTTCCAAACCCATCTTGAGCTGGGAGCTCCACCAAACACTGTACCCTATGGGCATCCGTTATGGCATTCGATCCCCAATGACACAAGTTTCAGCTTCATAGCAACCCAGTTAATCTCAGTATAGCAAATTGACAGAAGAGTGTTGCACAATTTAAAGGAATGTTCCTCCAAAATAGTAACACTAGGCCCTCAGACCCAATCAACATTAAAATACAAAGGCCCTCTTTATATTTATATGAACAAAATGCCTAAAGCCTTTTTATACCGGTCATCATTTCTCCAAGTTCATAATCTTTCCAGGGGCATGTGGTTTAGAAAGTGGATGCCACTGCTACTTCCAAACCAGAATCAATCTGGGAGCTCCGCCAAACACTGCCCATAATGGGTAGCCAATTATGGTGTATGACACATCTATGGTATAGTTGTCCATCATCACAGCAACTCTAAGTTATTTCAGTAGAGCAAATAGACATATTACTGCTGTACCACTTATAATAATGTTCATCCCAAATCAATCAGCACTGGTAATAAACCAGAGTTTGCTCAGTTTATTCAAAAGGTCATTGTTTAAACTTTACCTATGAGTCCTATTATGATAGAGAATCTTCATTTCAAAAGCTTTGGCCCATTGGGCAATCTTATAGCCAATGCTACCCATGCCAATGATGCCTAGGGTGACCCCTGTCACTTCTTGACCCCTCCAATATCCAGAAGCATAATTTGGATCTGCTGAATGAGCCAAATAATGACCTTCTACCAATCCATAGAGTATTAATGAGGTGATTGTTTGGTCTTGCCATCTGCCAGTTTTATTTACTTATTTACTTTTCCCCCACAAGAAATGAATAGGTATTTATTGCATGGTCTGAGACAGACGCCAAGTGACCTTTCCTCATGCAGGGAGAGAGTCAAAATGGTGCTGCTATTGCTAGTTTTAAATTGATTTGGTTTAGAGGAAGGAAAGGGGAATCTTGCTAATCTTCTAATGCAACACCCATCCTTTAAGGCCAGAGAGATTCCTGCATTAAGAGGGACAGACTAAGATCGAGACACTGGGGCAGCAGTGGAGAACCAATGAGACAGAGCTGACTAGAGACTGTCACCCCATTGAAGCTTGCTGGAGAACTAGAGAATAGTAGACATTATACTTGGAAGGACTAACATAATTTTTTTTTAATTAATTTCAATGAACATTTACAGAGATTTTGGATTTCCATTCATTCACTAACAGAGCTTTTAACATTAGCCTGACACCTCTATGCTGAAGGTAAAAGAGCTCGTGAGCGTGCTTGAGAAGCTGTTCTGACTAAAGACTTGTATCCTATTTCCAACTTGAACTGTAATCCATTAATGAAATAAACCCCATAATCATAAGTAGGACTATTTTAAGTTCTGTGTGATTATTGCAATAGATTAGCAACCCAGGAGTGTAACTTTGAGAGCTCTAAGAGGAATGATTGTTGTTAGAATTAGTAAAAGAAGGTTCGGAAACATAGGGCATACATGTCTGATCTTTTGAGATTTGGTGTTGTGTTGTCATTGTTGTTGGACACTGTTATCCCTTGTGAAATTAATTGAGGTTAGAAAAGGCTACTTTCTTGCCATTCATACTCTTTTTATAACTTTTTGAGTTTTTCATACTATTTGTACAGGTATTAAGCACCCATTTTTGTTCTACTCATTTGACTCTGCCTCTAAAGCCTTCCTCATTAGGAATAAAAAAGGTGAGATGTACTTTATATTTGTGAGAGTAAAGCATTTCCAAAAAGCTTATATAAAATATTTTCCTTGGTTGAAACACAAATTACTGACTTTACTGTTGTACGGAAATGACTCTCCTATCTTGCCTTTCAGGCTAGGAGCTTGTTTAAATTAATTACATGCAATGCTTAATTAGTTAACTAACAAGCTCTTCAGATCAAGTTGTGTTAGTAACATTTAGCAACTGACAACATTTATAACCTGGTTAAGCTTTAGTGTGACAAAAATGATGCTTTACACACCAAAGCAGAACATTTGGGTTAGAAAATCTGAACTTCAAACTAGCATACTTCAAGATTATTTTATCTCTCTTGCTTCACAATTAATTTATGTCTCATTTGAACATTTAGACTTCTCAGAAATGTGATGAATTCTTAGCCAAAGGTTTTTGAGACAATTTGCTATTAAGACCAAAGTTATTGAAATTTTACATCAAATAAAGCGTATCTATTAGTATGCAATTCTCTGAGTAGGGGAAAATATAGTTAGCTTCTTGGGTTATCTATCATCAGGATTAAATGAAGACTCATCATAAACCTTCTGTATGTAGATGATGCAACCTGAAAGCCCTTACTAATGCAGCTCAAAGACTCTATGTGATCTGTATCCTTCAGTACGGATTATATCATAAGCTAAAGAAAAACAATACTTAAGTGAACCAATAAACAACATAATAATAAAAAAAGTAAGGATTGAAATTGTCCAGGATTTCATTTTACCTGGATCCACAATAAATACCAATGAAAGCAGCAGTCAAAAAATAAACACATTTTATAAAACATAATGCATGAGAATGATGTGTGAAACTCAATGTAAATGAAGAATTGTGTGAAACACAATGTATATAAACTTTGTAAGCAAACCAATTTAAAAAAAATAAGGTAAAATATAAATGATTGTATGAAACACAATGTAAATGAAAGATTGTATAAAACACAATATATATGAATGAAACATAATATAAAGGGATTATTATATGAAAACCAATAAAAATGTTTTGTAAAAAAGAAATTAATACAATATATTGTGTTGGGCAAATTACTCTCAAGGGCCTCTTTATAGTGTTAAAGAACAAGGATGTCACCTTGAGAATTAAAGTGTGTTTAACTGAAGCTATGGTATTATCTTCAACTGCTTCATATGCATACAAAAGCTGGAAAATTAATAAGACTCAATAATTGACTTTGAATTGTGGTGTTGATAAAGAATACTATCATTGTGTTTTGAAAAGAAAAAAAAACCCAAACAAATCTGCCTTAGAAGTGAGGTTGGTAAGATTTTATATTCTATCTTACAGCATACTACCAGAAAAGCAAACCCCTGGGGAAAAACATCACATATAGCAAAGTAGAGAGTCAACTAAAAAGAGGAGCATTCTCAGTGAGATGGATTGAAATAAATAGCTACAATAGTGGACCATAGGATAGCAGAGGTTGTGAGGATGATACAGGATTTGTCCACAGGAGTTACCATGTTCCAGAGTTGAGTCAAAAGCATCTAACAACAAAACAATACAACTATCCTCTAATCTTCTTATTGTTGTTATGTGCCATCTAATCACTTGCAACTCATATCAACCTTATATACGAAACTTGCTCTACCCTGAGGCAGTCTCACAGACTCCAACACACCTAAACCTATTGCCCCAGTGTCAGTGCATCTCATCTGGCATCTTTCTCTCCTCCATTCTTCCAAGCATCTTTCCTTCGTCAAGAACTGGTCCCACCTGGCCACGTGCTCAATGTATGTGAGATAGAACTTCAAAATCCTTGCCTCCAAGGAGAAACTTGGTCTCTCTCTCTCCAAAATAGACACCTATGTGTTCTCCTGGCAGTCCATGGTGTGTTCAATATTCTTCTCCAGCACCACAACTTAGCAGCGTCAATTCTTCTGTCATTTTTAGTCAATGTCTAGCTCCCTGATATATAGCAAGTAATTGTGAAGACTTAAAACACTTGTGAAGACCGGTGCACATAGTCTCTGGATGGTCATAATTGTTCTTTAGCAATTTGGAGAGGTCCCTAACAGCAACTTTCCCCAGAGCAATTTGATTTCTGATTTCCTGAGTGCTGGTGCCAAGAGTGTTGATTGTGGAGTCGAGCAAGCTGAAATTAATGTTAACAATTTCAATCTCTTCTCCGTCTATCTTGGTGGTGCCAATTCATCCAATGGTGAGAATTTTATCATCTTGATACTGGGTTTCAATTCATACTGAAGACTATAGTCCTTGATCTTCTGCTGCAAGCACTTCAAGTCCTCCTCAGTTTCAGCTTATTACCTTCCTACTTACAGAGTAAATTGGTTTTCAACTCAACAATAGGCACACATTTTAGAGAAAGTTTACTGAGCAAATTAATTTCCATTATATTTCATATTCTATTTGTTATATTATTTTTACATTATAATTAGATATATTTCATTCAGTGAATATATTATTTTATTCAATGAATATTCATATTTACTCTATTGCAAACCTTATTAATTCTGCTCTCTCTTTTTCTCTTCCTGCTTCTTTTCTAATCCTTCCTGCATTCTGAACTTTGTCTTTGGCAAATGATATCCTTTTAATTGCTAATTATTTTATTGTTAAGAGAATGTACTTCTCTAAGCTGTTGCTTACTTGTAGATTTATATATTGTTTGGTTAAAAATTGAGCTATGGGCAAATACAAGTCCTTCCTTAAAAATTGTTGGGAGAAGAGTCTTGAATATATGATGGACTGCCAAGAAAACAAATAGACCTGTCTTAGAGAGAGTGAAACCAAGTTTCTTCTTAGAGGCTAGGATTTTGAAGCTACTTCTCACATACTTTGGACACATGGTCAGGAGAGACCCAGTCTTAGAGAAGGACATCATGTTTGGAAGGGTGGAGGGACAGAGCAGGAGAAGAACCCAGATGAGATGGATTGATACAGTGACTGGGGTAACGGGGGTTGATGTGTTAGAGTCAATGAGACTGTCTCAGGATAAGGCAGGATTCAGAGCTGCTGTACATAAGGTCACTATGAGTTGCAGGCAACTGGATGACACATAAAAACAACAACAACAACAACAACAACAACAACTAAGAGCCTTAATCTCTAGGGTTCCATTAGTCTCTGTATAACCAATAAGCTTGATAATTTTAATAATTTTGGGTTTTGTTCCACATTTCCCCTCACTTTATCTAGAGCCTGTCATTGTAATCTCTTTCACAGTAGTTAGTGGTGGTAGTCAAGTATCGTCAGATTCTTCTCTCAAGCGTGTGAAACTGTGTTTGCATGGCTTTTTAGTTTATTAGATCAATTGTTTTTTAGTTTGTTGTTGTTATTAGGTGCCATCGAGTTGCTTATTACTCATAACGACCCTATGCACAAGAGCCCTAGATGCCGTTCTATCCTGTGCCAACTTCGCCATCTCAAACGCACTCATTCCCACAACTCCAGTGACAGAATCGGTCCATCTCATCGAGGGTCTTCCTCTCCTGCGCCGTCCCTCCACTCTCCCAAACACGATGTCCCTCTCCAAGGGCCAGTCCCTCTTTGCAACATGCTCAAAATACGTCAGATGAAGTTTCAGAATCCTTGACTGCAAGGAACATTCTGACTTCACCCTCTCCAGGACAGACATGTTTGTTCTCCTAGCAGTCCATGGTATATTCAGCACTCTTCTCCACCACCACAGCTCAAAGGTATCAATTCTCTTTCTGTTATCCCTATTTACTGTCCAACTTTCTGACGAATAGTATGTAATTGCAAAGACCATAGCCTGGATCAGGTGCACATTAGTCTCCAGCCTGACATCATTGGTATTCAGTACTCTTGAGAGGTCCCTCACAGCTGTTTTTCCCCAATGTAATTTGTCTCCTGATTTCCTGGCTGCTATTACCAAGAGTTTGCTGTGATACTGAAGACTGTGACAGTGATGTGCCAGTTGTGGTAATGGGTACCCATGGTAGACAGTGCTGGCTGGAGCTTCCCAACTAAATCAAGGCTGGAAGCAGGAGCGGCATCCACTTCCGAAATGGCTTGCCTCCAGAAACTCTATGTACGAACAGTGCTCAGGCCATTCATTCATAGGGTCACTATGAGTCGTCTACGGTTCGACGGGCAGCAAACAACAACAACATTACCAAGAGTGTTGACTGTGGAACTAAGTAAACTAAAACTGTTAGTCATCTCAATCACTTCACCATCCAAACTAATGCTGCCAATTGGCCCAGTGGTGAGAATCTTTGTTTTCTTGATATTGAGTTTCAATCCATATTGAAGACTGTAGTCCTTGACCTTCTTTAGCAAGCGCTTCAGGTCCTCCTCAGTTTCAGCAAGCAGGGTTGTGTCATCCACATAACACAGGTTGTTGTTGATTCTCCTACCAATCCTGTTGCCACATTCCTCCTCGTATAGCCCAGCATCTAGGATGAATTTGTTTTATTAGGCCAATTATTTCCAAGCATTTACCCCC
>NW_006399874.1:7880369-7882376 GCF_000299155.1 Elephantulus edwardii
ATGACTATGAGGTAGCCCTGGTGGTCCAGTGGGTAAGGAGTTGTACTGCCAACTCGAAGACAGGTGATACGAATCTATTAACAACTCCACATATAAAAGATGGGCAATCTCCTTGCATGTGACTTCAGAATTTACCACCTCTGAAAACTCATTGAAGGATCAATTATGAATCTGTTTCGACTCAGTAGCACATAACAACAATAGTACCATGTAGGAGAATCTTTAAGATTTGCTGGGTGTTGCAGCATTCCTTCCTAACATTTTTGCTATAATTCCCTGTAACTGAGGAATAGTATGTGATTTAGTGACTTGTGAGCTACATTGTAGACATGACTGCCTGAAATGCTTGTGTTTCTGAAAGACTGTGAATCCTTCAGTTTTCTGTAGGCCAAGGGATAGATGCTTTTTTTTTTCCATTATTTTCTTATAATAGCACTCTCTATCTTTTTTCTCTTAGGACTTCTTCCTTCTCTTCTGAGGTTCAGTCTTTTGGAGGGTTTTCCTCCCTGATTATTCTCTGAGTGTCTCTTATGGAGAGTCCTGTAAATGTCATTCTGCACTTCTGAATGTTTTTCTTCTACAGCTCAGTCACACATATAACCTTAAAAAAAAAGTGAGACATAAACTAGATAAAAACACAGGTGCTTTTATTTAAGTGACTCATTATAAATATTTCATACAATGGAAATTTTGTGTATGCCTCTTAATCTAAATTTGTGCAACTGCTAGACCAAAGAGTATTAAGGTTTTTAATTCATAATATCAAACTTGTTCTGGAAGACTTCACTCCAAATTCTCATCAGTATGCATGAGAAAAAGATTTCTCAACTTTCTTGCATTTCTTTACTTCATGTTTGTAACTTTGCTACCTCAAACAGTTTTGATTTGTAGTAGCTTCAGGATTAATACTTGCTAGACTCTTGAACTAAAAATGTTTTGTGAAAGGATATGTAATTTATGGTGGGAGTACTTTTACATTACTAAATGAAAAGAAAAGACAACTTTAAAATGAAATTAATCCCATTTTCCAAATGACTACTAACTATAAAGAAAACATTTGCATAAAATGAAAATTTAGAATTGCATATTGTGCTGATATGGTGAATGCAATTTAGAAAAGAATTATTATCTATAAATATTAGATGATTCCCCCATAAAAATAAGAGTTTGGCAGAATACTTTGCAGTCCACTTTTATATACTATCACAGATGTTGACAGATGTTACTGTCTACTAATTTTCCTTAGTGCATTTTGGTTCTTTTTACAACAGTGATTTATATTCAGTGTTTATGATAAACACAGTAAACATAAAAGCTCTACCTTCAAAAAAACAAGTCCATCCAAAAACATAAGGATAATCGAGCATCGTAAGAGTCCCAAGAAGCTTGCGCTGCAATCCCAAAGATATAGGGTTCAAATCCACCAGCTACTTTGCTAAAGAAGGATGAACAATCTCCTCTCATGCAATTTACTGCCTCTGAAAACCTACTGGAGGGTCAAAGCTATTAGTCTTTTCAAAATCAACAGCATACAATAGCAAGCAAAGGATAGACTTAACAATTTGAAATGTTATGGCTATTGTGCTGTTTTGAGTGCTTTCCAACCTAAGGGCTCTTGACAAACCATAGAAAAAGGAAGAATTTATTGAAATCTGTTGCAAATTTGGACCTCAACTGTTAAAATACTGATTTGTTGCTATTGTTGTTAGATACCCTTGAGTACAACTCATAGCGACCCTATGAACAAAAGAACCAAATCCAGTCCTATCCTGTGCCATCTTCACAATTCCTGACACACTAGAGCCCATTGCGGCTGCCACCATGTCAACCTACTTGGTCAACGGTCTTCTTCTCCTCTGTTGATCCTCTACCCTTCCCAGCATCATGTCCTTCTCCAAGGAATAGCACCTCCTAGCAACATGCCCAAAGTATGCAAGGCGAAGTCTCATCATTCTTGCCTTCGAAGAACACTCTGGCTGCACCTTCTCCTAGACATATCTATTTGTT
>NW_006399874.1:7883651-7886368 GCF_000299155.1 Elephantulus edwardii
CAAAGACCATGGCCTGTATCAGATGCACCTTAGTCTCCAGAGAGACACCATTGCTCTTCAGTACTTTGGAGAGGTCCCTAACAGCAGACTTTCCCATATCAGTACATCTTTTCATTTCCTGGGTGGTAGAGCTCCCTGACTAAGACTAACTAGGAAGCAGGATGGGCCATGTACTTCTTAAATACCAGGCCTTTGAAAACCTAAAAACACTAAAGGAATGAGGATATTTATAGTACTGTTATGATAGAGCCCAGATAGGAAGTCAAAATACTGATACTGAAGTAAATTTATATGATTGTAGATAATTAGTGTCAGTTTTCTGGATACTTGCATTGATGCTCAAGTTGTATATGTATATACATGAAGCCAGGTATAATGACATAAGCCAAAGTAAGATTCAATATGGAAAGAAATGAAAGTGTGCTTTTAGAATAAAATCCAACAACTTTAAGAAAATCTGTATAAAGAACTAACGTGAAACAGATTTTAAGCTTCTAAAGTCTCTTTGCTTCAGCAGCTTTTGCCAAAAAGAGGAATAAAAATCTGTGGTAAAAAGCAATGAGTACATTTTTAATGCTCATATAATCTGAGGTATGGTTCTCTGTTTAGCTTGATAATGGAAATCATCTCTGATTTTGCTTATGCCAGACGCCAACCAGGAGTTTTTCTTTGGAGCCCTTTAATCTCACTTTTGTGCATTGTTTTCTGTACATTGCTTGTTTGGAACAGTTATCTTTTTTTTTTTTTTTTTTTTTGCAACCAGGTAACTTCCCTTAGGTGCTTTTATAAACATAGCTATTCTGTGACTCTGTTGCAGTGACAATCCATCAAAGAAAAAAAGAAAAAGAGACTGATGTTAAGCCAAGACTGAACAGCAGGGGGAAAAAAATCAAGAAACCATGAACCCCTTGAGACATAACCTCCTTATCTGAACTATGACTATTAAATTCCTTTTATATTTTATTCAGATTATAAACTCCCAAGGCAGAAACAGTCACACTTGAAGAACACATTTCCAAATAAATTGGAAATAGACAAAAAAAATTGGCTCGTATTTTTGTTATTTTCAACAGTATAAACAATTTTATAAATCATTTCAATTTTATTGCCAAGAAACATTGGCATTATGCAGCAAATTTTAGTGTTTGTATTATTTACATTAATTCTTTTCTCTGTTTTACTAGTGTATGGATGTAAAATCAAGTAATACAGAAGAGCTAGTTATGAATAGCTGCAGTTCTGAATGTACTCATTCTCCCCCAGGCCTGCTCCCAGGGGCAAGTACACTAAGACTAAACAGTTTCTTTCGTTTCCAATACAGTTTACTTGTGCTACTCTGTTTTCCTTATCAACCCCAGACAGTAGTTTTCAACTTTCTGTAATCATACATCACAATGAGCTCACTTTCCAACCCTCCCCAACTTTATTTTCTCCCTTGTCTAATGTTGCTATTTTAGTTCCTCACTTGTCTAGCTGTTCAATCAATAATGAACATAATATATGTAGCATACTTAAGCTTGATTTCTTTTTCTGTTAATTAGAGTTGCAGTTTTTGAGGCCTCAGCTTGTTAAATGAGCAAAACCAATACCCCTGCCTGTCTTTTTTTCCCCATTTCCCTCCTTTTACCTGCTATTTCTCTCAATCTAATTTCACTTTTAAATTTAAAAATTTTATTGGCTTTTTTTTTTTTTTAGAAACTGGTTTTCTATTGCTAAAAGCAATAAACATGTCTACATTTTATTTATGGGTTAACACTCAAAAACTGGTAATCAGCATTTATATTAAGATGACAATGGATTGTTCTAGGATCATTTATCCTTCACCAAAGGTCATTGGTTAAATGAGTTCTCCTTTCTTTTTCCCTCCACATGAAGGTTGTTTAATATTTAGGCTGTGCCTCCTTGTAGAGTTCTTTCGCCCTCCTCTTGCTTGACACCTATGCAGGTTTATCCTTTTTATCCTTATTGGAGCAAAGAAACCAAAAAACCAGACAAACTCTTGTTACCAAATGCTAACGCTCTTTGTGTCTCACTCCATCTTTTGTTTACACTTCATTTCATTCATCCTGAAGTTCACTTTTTTCTTTTTGAATCTCGCTAATCATAATCATAATCATAATCATAATCAAACTATTACTTTTTTTACAACATTTGCTTTTTCAAAATTGGCTTTTCCTCTGCACTTTGTACATTTGTACAAAACCATCCTGTGTTTTCTCCCTTTCCCTATGTAACCTGCACTGTCCTCATGCAGATCTCTCTCCCAGAACCTTCTACCTTCCTGCTCGTCTCTAAACCTGCTATTACCAGCTGTCATCTTGATTTTTCCCCCTCACTGATCTTGTGGTTTGGCTCCTCTGCTTCCTGAGTCTCCTGTCTTCCTCTCACATTTCATTTCATTGTTTTGCTGGAGGGCATTCTCCAACAGCTTCCTAAAAAGAAATAACGGCATGTTTGTGTGTCTGAAAACATCTTCATTCCAAGCTTGCTCTGAACTGATGATACAGTGTCTGAAAGGATTTGAGGATCAACAACCTCCTCCCTTAGAACTTGGATGCATCTCCACATGGATACCTCTCCTTTCTGCCATTTACCATTCCTTTCTTCTCTGAGCCTAAAATCATTCCAAGAAATTGTGAGTCAAATTATATTCTTCTGTGCTGCTTTAAAACTATTCCACGCTGTTGGTCTCACAATCTCTTCTATTTATTTTCTGT